>NC_045691.1:31637255-31929527 GCF_003331165.1 Xiphophorus hellerii | reverse complement strand
CCAGCAGGGTGTGAAAATATGTATTTATCCTTAAAAAACATGGACTTCAAAGGTTTGTTGCCACATCTTTACATTGCTCCTCTTTGTAGTCTAACTATTTAATGATACTTTCAACCTGTTGCCTTGTGAAAGGAAGAAAAAACGAGAAATGTGCACACTTAGGAGGAAACACACACACACACACAGAGAAAGGTCACGCAGTGGGTTGTGCTGGTTGGATGATGAGGTGCAAGTCTTCTGCTGTAATGGTCCACTTTCAGAGAGGCGCTGAGACAAAAAGCAGCCGTGCACGCTCACAACTCTGTGAGCATTCACACCTTCAAGGTAAGAGCTTTCACTGAACAAGCTGGGGTTTTTTTTTTTCCAACACGTTTGTCTTCCTGTTCCTTCTTAGCTTTTTGTGCGTTTTGTTTCTGCTGCAGGTGTACAGTCGCATCTTGCAAACTGTCTGTCAAGGCAATAATGCGCTATTATTATTTTTTTCTTTAGTTTTCTCCTGAGTACAAGGATGAGACTAAACACGCAGTTTAAATAAACAGGCTCATTGTGTACAGCACACATGCCATTCATTTACATTCTTCCAGCTGTGCTGTGAATGCACAGTCACTCATCCGTGTGAAGCACATAATAAGTGCGCAAATAAGGCAGGAGTACAGCCTGCACTCCCGGGCCACTGCGGGCGATTTATCAACAGCTGTAAATCAGTTGTAAAGAATAAAGAACGGAAGCATTTTTTGAAGGCAGCGCTCCATTTCTCATGCTACTTTTCAGCACTTACTAATCCCTTAAAAAAAAGAAAAAATCTTCTTAAACTTTTCTGAACTTTTCTAATTTGTAACACCGGCATCGTGTGTGTGTGTGTGTGTGGGGGGGTGTGCGTGTGCGTGCGTGCGCACCTTCCAGCGCGCCCTGTCAGACACAAGCTCCTACAGGACCAAGGTGTGTTTCGCTAAATGCACAGACGGCTGAGAGAGAAGCTTTTGTTGGGAAGTACGCGGTGAGTTTCCAGCACCGTGACTGCAAGTTTCTTTTGTCTCATTGTTCCCGTAACGCACATCACATAACGGCCTCGCATTGTTCGCCTGACAGGACATGATTGAGCAGGTTCAGTTTTTTTTTTGGTTTGTTTGTTTTCTTGTTATTTGTTTTTCCTGTGTGGTCTACCTTTCTAGTCTCTCATAATAATAATTATTATTATAATAATTAATAATGAGTAAACTTAGGTGTGTTAACTGTAGCTCCAGCTTGAACCGGTCATTTGACGATCCGCCGGTGAGGCCGGAACAAAAAGCTCTTTTGACATGTTTCAACAGCTTTTACTACTTTCGGTGTTAACCAACAGATTTGCATCACCATCACCGTCCTGCACATGAACAGATGTTTTTTTGTCCCCCACATCGGAAGATAAAGGTATAATCGGCTTGTTGCCACCCTTTTTTTCCAGCCGATTTGTTTATTCCTGCGAACATCAAGAGAATTCACAAACACTCTATTGATGGCTGAACTCGGGACGTACAAAATAAAAACAAACCAGTTTCCTGGGTCATTTACATGAGGTTCCGTTTCGCTCACACAGCGCTGTTCTGTTGTAGTCACACCGTAATTGGACTTTTTTTTTTTTAATATTACTCTATACCTGTTTGTTGTGTGTGTTTGCATACTGTTATTTGCAAGTGTCCAAAGACCGTTTGTTTGCCGTACACTGGCCTACTGAGGGGATTTGCATTTTCTTTGAAAATCTGTGAAATCTAAAGAAACACTATGCCATTATGTGTCTATATACTATATTAGTTTCTTGTTTAATGCTTGGACACTGTATGAAAACAGAACAGCTGTCAGATACATATTTAAATACTATTTATTTTAGATTTTCTTTTCATGATTTGCATTTATTAAAAATTGAAAACAATGTAAAATTCTTTCTTGTAAAAGTCTTTATACTTCTTTTTGTGTCTTTTCTCTCATCCAGAAACTAAAAATTCTGACTTAAGAAATGATGTGGCTACCTCCTCTTGTATGAGACTGAACATTGAGTCTTCATTCTGCTCTGGTAGTTAAATGTAATTCCAGTGCTAAAGCTAGGAGCTGACTTTTTGCCATAAGTTTTGTGTCAGGTCCACTAGCCTTTGCTGTCGTTTCTTTCCTTTAAAACAAAGACATTTTTTTTGTATTTATAATATTTTTGGTCGTCAAAAAAAGCGAAAACAAGCCTGGATAGTTACTTTTACTATCACTGCTTTTACTATTAAGATTTTTAAACACGCTAGCATTTTTAAACGCTAGCTTGAATGCATTGACATCCAGGCTAGCTACTTGACGCATAAGCTAGCCAACATTAGCTTGGTGTACTTTTTGCACTCAAACAGATAGAATATTCTGTTGAAAGTTGCTGCTAAATTTATTTTTAATTTATTATTTATTTTACGTAAAACATTAATGAATAAGCAAAAAAACTAATACTTAGTAAAAACAAAAAAAGTCTTAACCTTATTGTTGCTGTAATATCTTAGCAACAGTAGGCTGGTTGTAACAACCATTAGGCTGGTTGTTGCTGTCATGTTTTCACATGACAGAAAATAGAAAATAGACAGAAAATTTTGTTTTAAATTTCTATGTAAAACTCATTACAGCATTGTATTTTTTATCAAAGGGAATTATAGCAACAATGAGGTTCATGCATATTGATGGAACTGCACACCCAGTTTAATTATCAGTTTGGACGAAACTTCATAAAACCTATGAATGTCTTAAGGTTTGCCACCCTCTCCATTTCCCAAACAGTAAACATTCCTCTTTGTATCTGCCATGTCTTCCACTCTCACTACATTTTTTTGTGTGTGCTGGTTTTATCGTTGACTGAGGAGAACACAATCGAAGGAGAAACCACCCAGATAAATGTCTTTACACGACATTTGGCAGTTTTATCATTTCGGAAAGCATAAACGCCTCCAAGCTGGAAACAATTCAGAGTTTTTATTTCACAGTGTACAATGACAAAACACTGTATTGTAAAGCCAGGTGATCCAAACTATCCAGTCATTATTATTTTATGTCATAGATTGTTATTATGGTTTAAAGCAGTGGTTCCCAAAGATTTTAACAACTTTAAGTTTTTGAATTGTATTAAATAAGAGGGGCTTAGAGATGGAACCTTGAGGCATCCCACATGTGATTTTTGTCAGCTTTGATGAAAAGCTTCCTATTGGCACAAAGAAGTCCTTGTTCTTTTAGTAAGATTCAAACTCAAAGGTGCTAAAAGCTGTTGAATAACATTTAACAGAATAATACACATTAACTATATTTTAACTCTACATACTACTTTGTTTAGTAAACTAGTAGTTCTTGATTTAGATGGCAGGTTTCAGGATCTTGAAATAATGTGGTTAGTTTTATAGAATATATGGATCAACCCAAGTTATTAAGTTTAGTTCATAAATCCTCTTTAGGTTCAGAGGAAGACTAATTTTCTGATTTTGGTACTAGAAACTAGTTGGTTACATTTATAGATTAAACAAACTAGTTCAGTTTATTTGTTTATGATGGAAGAAACCTCAGTTAGATCTAAAAAAACACCCTAATATTTAACCATAGATATTCTGCTGGTTGGGTTATAAAAACAGCTAATAGTTAAAAACATAGTTTGATAAAGCAATGAGCTACTTTCACATTTTTCTTGCTTATAAGAAAGGATCATTTTTGTCGTTAGTAAAGATAAAACGATCTGTTAGATGGAGCCGTCATGTGTCCAGCTAAATAAACTGCAACTATCTACTTAAAAAGCTCTAAACATTCTTATGATTCGGTACTGTGGTCAAAGTATTACTTGTACTATTTTACATGATTTTCCAGATTTTCCTATTGCTCTTCTTTGGTATTTTTTCCTTCTATTGTGACTCCTGTGCTCTCCTGGTAGCAGATGTTATCAGGTTTGCAGGCTTTGTGCGGGAGGCCAACCACCTTGTCATTAGCGTGTCCAGCTAGCCACTTTGAACATGATCTCCCACATGTTGGAGCTGGTTAGGATCTACGGTGCTAACTTATTGGTAGCCACCCTCCTTATTGAAATACACACAGATTCACACACCCCTACACACACCGTCCAGACCTCCTGTGGCTTGTCAATGGTAAGACGTGCAGGCCCTCATCAGAATCACCTGTTGTGCCGCTGCTCAAAGGAGTTTCCATAGTAACGTCTTGGAGCTTTGGGCCCTTGGTCTGTAAAGACCCTTAGCAAATATAGACTGCCTCTTCTACCCCAACCACCAACACGACCCTAACACACTCCCAAACACACACACCAACACACACCCAGCTGCAATGTGTGTGGGTGTGTGTGTGTGTGTGTGTGTGTGTGCTCTCTAAGCAGCAGTAAATAGAGTGCGGATATAAAGTGTGCCGGGCTAACGGAGGGAGCGCATTGTGAGAGTCGGGCCTCCTTTGTCTGAGGTAGCCTGAAGGAGCAGGGGGTAGAAAGGAGGGGGTGAGTGCGTGTGTGTGTGTGTGTGAGAGGGATGGCGGGGAGAGATGCTTTGTAAAGGAAGAGGAGAAAAAAGTGGCCTTCATCCACATCCTTTCTTCCCTTTCTCTTGTTCTATCTCTTTATTGGGACTGTTTTGTCCCCCCGCCTTCCTCCCCTCTGATAAATGCCACAGTAGCCTTTCGCTAGCTGCCACAATAGACGACCTGTTTCAGAGAGCGCAAAGAGGGAGAGAGGCAGAGAAAGAGGGATGAGAGAGAGAGAGACATACAGAAATAGAGAGAGGACGGCATGAAAAGAAAAAAAAAGACTGCTTTTTAACCTGCTCTTCTGAAAGGCAGCAGGATAAAAGGAGGGCTGTGACTAAAGCCAGAGTCCGCTTTCCTCTTCTTTCTCCTTCCTCAGTGTCTCTTTGTGAAGGATGCGCTTGTGTCATCTGCCTATTTATACGTCTTATTTAGAGAGCTTTCAGGGAAGACGGTGAACGGGACTCAGACCTGCTGCGGCCGAGGTTTCAAACACGGGAGGCTTGTCATTTGTTTGACGTACAAAGCTGATCATTGTCCGTGCATCGGAAACGCGTATCCTCCCGCAGACAGCGGATCTAAACCATGCAGCAGCCCGCTTTGTTTCTGACTCTGAACTTCTGCACAACTCTGAATTAACCTTCAAAGCCCCATTTTTTTTGTTGTTTTTGGCCATTTTTCATAATACCCTTGCTTGCCAACTGTTAGTAATCTTGCAGTTTAGTCTACTTTTAGTGTTCTAGTTCACGTCTGAGTGCTGGCAGCTCCTTGATTAAGCAACTCTTATTATGATAGTTACTTATAGCCGATATTATTGCAACATCCTTTGCAGCAGCAAAAAAAAAAAATCAAGCCAACAAAAAAAACCCACCTATAATAACAATTACCCGCCTAACTAATGCCATTAGGAAACATTGTTAAAAAGACTACAAAGTTTTTACCTTGTTTATGAAACTTTTTTTTAAATATCAATTTCTTTGAATATAATTTTTTAGAAGTCTTTGTTGCTGTTAGCTGTGCTGCAATGCTAACAAGAAAAGGATACTCTTTTGAACATTGGATGTGAATGTATCCATAGAGACGTAAAATGCACGTGTCACTTCTACCGAATAGCTATAAAAATGCTGCAACAATGACCCAATAATAACATGTCTTAGTTTCATGCTCCGCAATGCAGACTCTTTGTCTGCGCTGATGAAGATGAGCGAAAGTTGAAGGGGAGTTACTTCAGCTGTTTTCTTTCTGACCACTTGGGGGCACTAACTGATTGTGTAGAGATGATTAAACTTTTATCAGATTTGATTCATTAATTTGTCAAGATAAGATATGACTCAGGGTTACAGTTTTGTTATGCCACTGTAGTCCCGCTTTGATTGTTTCTGTGTTGTAAAAAGGGACTTTTCTGGGGTTTTAATTTGTGCTTTAGTTTTAATGTAGTTTAAAAACAGAAACAAGCCATCATCCTCCTTGCACTTCCTGTTGTCTTCTTTGGCGTTTCCTCCAGGAGCAACATCCAGCTGTAGATCATGTGACTCGTGCAAAGCTAAAAAAGTGTTTCCATTTTTTTCCAAACTCGGCAGGTTTCCGTTCAGCTAATTTATTCCTGTACTTTCAATTTGTGCAATTTTTATTTATTTATTTATTTTTTTTTCTCCGAAGAGTTTTTGCGGCGCTAGTGGCTCGTATTTTTTCCACAGTAGGCAGACAAGAAGGAGGGTGAGGAGAGGGGGGAAGACATGCGGCAAAGGTCGTCAGGACTGGGAGTCGAACCCGCGACGTCGGAGTCGAGGACTAAGGCCTCCAAACGTGGGGCGTGCTAACCCCCTGCGCCACCACAGCACGCCCCAATTTGTGCAATTTTATAGTCAGTGGGAACACAGTTACTAGTTTGTCTTTTTAACCCTCTAAGATCTTTAGGAAGAAAATATTCTTGACCTGTTGCTTTTGGGAGGTTTCGCCATGCCAGGTGAAGCTGAACCACAGAAAAACCCAAATCTACCCTCTTTGTTCAACACCAACTTCTGTTTGACTGAGAGATAACACAAGTTTTGGATGGGGTTATGCTTGTACTGTTAAAGAAACATAATGCAGTTGCTTATCAGATCCATAAGAACTCAGCCGTACTGTACAAAGCAGACAGGCGCTCAGAAAAATGGGGGAAAAGAAAGTTATGCACTCTTAGGAAATCAAGGTGAGTTGCCATACTTTGACTCAGACCATGCCAAAACCCACAATCCCCTGTGAAGAATAAAGTCCAAAAGTTTTGTTTTCTTTTTTTTTCAAACAGATAAGTAGCCTTTTATAATGGAACAAAAAGCGAACTATTTTCCTGTTTGATAAATGCTCAAATCTGAAAAAATAACACAGAAAGCACAAAGCAAAGCCTGACTCAGAAGTAATATTGTTGAATACAGTCACTGGGTCAATGTGGGTGTTCTTCTGTTCTGGTATCCAAATTCTATGGAAATGTTGCATTAACAATAATCGTCTCTAAACACCCACTGCGACTGACGACCAAATAATAGTAATACATTTCACCCACTTTTGTTTTCTTTGTTGGTTAGCAGATGGATCACTGAATCATATGAAGTGTCAGACCAGAAATGCAGGAGACCTACTGTGAAATATTATTCACGCCGCTTGAACCTTTTCAGATTTGATCACGTTACAGACATGAACTGCAATGTGCTTTACTGGGATTTTGTTTATAAAATCAAAGCAGTGCACAGTCGTCAAACACAAGAAAAATCATAATGGTTCTCCTGATTTTATTTTTATCCAATAAAAAGGTAGGACGTGAATATGTATTCGGCCCCCTTTACTTCACTCCAAAGTTCTCCTATTTGGTAGAGTATATGGGATTTACAAGGAGTTGGTTCACTTAAACACAACATCACAAAAATAATGGCCAAAGTAATTTTTTGCCCAAAGGGATTTTGTCCCCCCAAAATCACCCCCTTTTATTGCCAAAATATAAATATAATGTAGGCAAAAAATTTATATATATATGCCATTACTTCACGAAGGTGACAACAACAAATTGTTCTTGTTGTGACACCATCATCACTGAAAGAAGTATTGTGAAAAACAAATAAAAGTTCTTGTGTTTTTAAATATTGGACCAAGGTTTTGAAGCTATTGGTGTATTTCAGTGTGCTGTACTGGTGCAGTTATCAAATACATTTGTAAGTCAGTACATTGTTTAAAAAAGAAACATTTTAAGTCATTTCAGCCGTTTTTCTGTATCGGATCGGCATCAACCGATACAAAGCCTGAGATATCTGTATCATTATTGGAAGGGAAAAAAGTGGATTGGAGCATCCCTAGTTTCTGCAGGGATCCAGATTTTTTCAAAATAACAAAATGAAGATATGTTTATGTCTTTTGCCTCAGACGTTTTGCTAAGTAAAGTTTTTCTCTACTGGAACTGATTCCACGCCTGTTGCATCTGTGTTTAGGACATGGACTGGGTCGGAGAGATGTGCTGAGATGAGCTGAGTGCGTGTGTGTGTGTGTGTGTGCTATGGCCGGGCCACTTGAACTCCAAGAGGAAAAGGGGAGTAAAATGCAGTCTTTGTGATGTCTCTATCAGTCAATCGCAGCACTAGAGTTCCCAACACTGCTGTTTGTGATGAACTGAGGAGCGTCAACAGAACAGCAGCATCTTATCAGGACTCGTTGCTCTGTGTGTGTCCGCTCCCTGGGGTGTGCGCACATTCGGCGCAATTAGAGAAAAATCACCCCCCCAAAAAATGGAGAAAGTCACATGTGCCACTGTTGATGAGCTTATTCTTTGGATTGCGCGCTATGGTTCAGTACCCTTGACATCAAAAGGCCAAGAGAACAGAGGAAGAGAGGGGGAAGAAAGACGAAGAGAGTGAGGCAATTGTGTCTCCGGTCCTGAGAGCTCATTCTCTAATGAGACTCAGTCAGCACCGCAAGGAGGCTTTGTTGAAGAGCTGAGTGTGTGCGTGCGTGGATGTGTGTGTGTGTGTGTGTTGGGGTGAGTGGTTGTGGGTGCTACAGATTAAATTTTTAGAAAGGAAAACAATGATCCCAGACATGAAACATGCATTCTCCACAAGGATTTAAAAAGTTTTCTAGGGCTTTCAAATTGTATTAAAATCTGCTTCTGAAATGTTCTTAAAATTAGTTGGATAATGGCACATAATGTTGTCTAAACCAATTAAGGGAGCAATTGAAATTCAAATAAATAACATGTTCTAAAGTTCAGTTTAGTGCAGAACCATTGGGAAGAGGATTACATTGCATTCCATCTAGAAAAATGAGAACCAAACCTTGGTGCATAACCAAAACTGTAACACCAGTTGAAAGTGTTTGCTCTATTAAAATAGAATTGGGTCAGTATTGATGTGGACATGTGGGAATTTTCATCCCTTTATGTTCCCAGTTGGGCTGCACAGTGGTGCAGTTGGTAGCACTGTTGCCTTGCAGCAAGAAGGTCCTGGGTTTGATTCCCGGCCTGGGGTCTTTATGCACGGAGTTTGCATGTTCTCCCTGTGCATGATGGGTTCTCTCCAGGTACTCCAGCTTCCTCCCACAGTCCAAAAACATAACTGTCAGGTTAATTGGTCTCTCTAAATTCTCCCTAGGTGTGAGTGTGTGTGTGTGGTTGTTTGTCCTGTCTGTCTCTGTGTTGCCCAGCGATGGTCTGGCGACCTGTCCAGAAATGTCTCGCTGGAGATAGGCACCAGCACCACTCCTGACCCCACTAGGGACAAGGGTGTTAAGAAAATGGATTGCTGTTCCCAGTTCTGCCCTATATCAGTTGGTTTTCTGAAATAAACAGAAATGTAATTTTCATGAAGACACTTCTTCTTCTGATTGAGCCAGAATAATTCCATGTGACCTGCCGGTGAAAGATCCCACTTTGTTCTACAGTAAATGTATCCATCAGTTCAGTCAAGGTGCACTAGAGTCAGTCTCTTATTTTCATTAAGTGAAAGACTCCCCGGACAGGCCCCCAGTCCCATCAGAGGGCACAGAAACAACCAAAGCGACTTCATTACCAAAAACATTTTATGAGAAACTAAAAATCCCGATTTGCATAAAAGAGGTACAAGCATAGTGTACGTCTTATCTAAAGTACAAAAAGTTCTTTCTAGAGTGGATGGAGCTTTCGTAGGGATTGTCCAGGAGAAAAGTTCTCTTTTTTGTCATTTCTGCAAACACGTTGATTAAAAAAAATCTATTACAAGAACCGAAAACTTGACTGCAGAAGCTAACATGCACGGCTTTCCTTCTTTTCACCCGTGGAGGTTCAATCAACTCTGAGGAAAATGAATGACGGTCCTGGACTGACTATGTTAGAAAACGCTAACCAATAACACGCCGAGTAGCCTAGCAGTTTCATCTTCCCAACACGCACTTTCTTTTAGACATGCAAAAGAAAATTCCAGTAATCGGCAGATTTTTCACAAATAATTTAGAGTCACGTTTCACAGGAGTCGGTATCCACGGTTTTCCTCTGTCCTCTGTGACAGGAGGGCTCTGCTGGCAGCACAGAGTCAGAACAGGCTCGAGGTAAACAAAGACCTAAAATTGGTTGCTAAACAGAGCCAAAACCAATATGTTAAAAAAACAGCCAGAACTGATGGGACTATATCGTACATCCCTATTGGAGCCTCGCTTTAACAACTGAAGATTTAGGGAATTACGATCATTGAGTGTTTTACATTCAGATGCCCAAAGAAACACTCTTTGGGAGAGGTTGCCACTGACACATCTAGTAGTAACTTGTACTTTGTACTTTTCAGTGATGTTATAATTGTTATTATATAAGCATATACCATTTGCTGCCGTGGTTTCTCTGTTTTGTTTCCTCTCTTTCTGCAAGTCTAGAGGCAGACTTCTTCTCTAACTCCTCTTCTGTCCCTTTAAACCTTTCCTCACCTTTACTGCTTTTCCATCTCCATTTGAAATGAACCCACATTAATTACTTGTGTATATACAGTACAGACCAAAAGTTTGGACACACCTTCTAATTCAATGAGTTTCCTTTATTTTCATGACTATTGACATTGTAGATTCACACTGAAGGCATCAAACTATGAATAACACATGTGGAAATATGCACTAAACAAAAAAGTGTAAAACAACTGAAAATACCCCTTATATTCTAGTTTCTTCAAAGTAGCAACCTTTTGCTGTGATTACTGCTTTGCACACACTCTGCATTTTCTTGATGAGCTTCAAGAGGTAGTCACCTGAAATGGTTTTCACTTCATAGGTGAGCCCTGTCAGGTTAATAAGTGGGATTTCTTGCCTTATAAATGGGGTTGGGACCATCAGTTGTGTTGTGCAGAAGTCAGGTGGATACACAGCTGATAGTCCTACTGAATAGACTGTTAGAATTTGTATTATGGCAAGAAAAAAGCAGCTAAGTAAAGAAAAACGAGTGGCCATCAGTACTTTAAGAAATGAAGGTCAGTCAGTCCGAAAAATTGGGAAAACTTTGAAAGTGTCCCCAAGTGCAGTCACAAAAACCATCAAGCGCTACAAAGAAACTGGCTCACATGAGGACCGCCCCACGAAAGGAAGACCAAGAGTCACCTCTGCTGCGAAGGATAAGTTCATCCGAGTCACCAGCCTCAGAAATTGCAGGTTAACAGCAGCTCAGATGAGAGACCAGGTCAATGCCACATAGAGTTCTAGCAGCAGACACATCTCTAGAACAACTGTTAAGAGGAGACTGTGTGAATCAGGCCTTCATGGTAGAATAGTTGCTAGGAAACCACTGCTAAGGACAGGCAACAAGCAGAAGAGACTTGTTTGGGCTAAAGAACACAAAGAATGGGCATTAGACCAGTGGAAATCTGTGCTTTGGTCTGATGAGTCCAAATTTGAGATCTTTGGTTCCAACCACCGTGTCTTTGTGCGAAGCAGAAAAGGTGAACGGATGGACTCTACATGCCTGGTTCCCACCGTGAAGCTTGGAGGAGGAGGTGTGATGGTGTGGGGATTCTTTGCTGGTGACACTGTTGGGGATTTATTCAAAATTGAAGGCATACTGAACCAGCATGGCTACCACAGCATCTTGCAGAGGCATGCTATTTCATCCGGTTTGCGTTTAGTTGGACCATCATTTATTTTTCAACAGGACAATGACCCCAAACACACCTCCAGGCTGTGTAAGGGCTATTTGACCAAGAAGGAGAGATGGCCAGATGACCTGGCCTCCACAGTCACCGGACCTGAACCCAATCGAGATGGTTTGGGGTGAGCTGGACCGCAGAGTGAAGGCAAAAGGGCCAACAAGCGCTAAGCATCTCTGGGAACTCCTTCAAGACTGTTGGAAGACCATTTCAGGTGACGACCTCTTGAAGCTCATCAAGAGAATGCCAAGATTGTGCGAAGCAGTAATCAAAGCAAAAGGTGGCTACTTTGAAGAACCTAGAATATAAAACATATTTTCAGTTGTTTCACACATTTTTGTTAAGTATATAATTCCACATGTGTTGATTCATAGTTTTGATGCCTTCAGTGTGAATCTACAATTTTCATAGTCATGAAAATAAAGAAAACTCTTTGAATGAAAAGGTGTGTCCAAACTTTTGGCCTGTACTGTATATATACACTTCAAAAACACTTTTAATACCGTTAATGTTCTTAAATCCAGAGGCTTTAGCTGGAGGTTGGATGTTGGGTTATGATTGGTGGATCTCTAAATGTCTTTTCACTGAATTATTTCCTATTTGTTTCCATTTAGTTCAATAATTTTAGCCATTTTGTGGTTTAGTTGTTGAAATCTGAGCGCTGTGTGAGGCGGGCTTTGAGTGGTTTGTGTGTATATATATATATATATATATATATATATATATATATATATATATATTAAAGAAAAAATTGCAATCATTACTCCTGAGATTTCTGTTTTGAAATAAATTATTCATACTCACTTTGATGACAGAATATTTAAATAATTGCCTCATTAAAATGCTGAATTGTTACTACAGTAACAATTGTAGTTTTCACTGTAGTAAAGTTTGACAAGCCTAAAAAGCAACTGGAGCCAAAATATTCAAGTGATTTTTTTTTTTAACCTCAAACCAAAATAAAATCAGATAAATAAATACAATTGTGAATCAAAATGGAAAATGCAAAATGAACTTGTGTGGGTACAAAAGAGGGGTTCAGCTTGGTGAAAGGGGGAGTAAACCCAACCTGGAACTCCTCCTCTTTTTTGACATTTCTTGGAAAGTTTAAAAAAAAATTTTTTTTACCATGAATATCAAATTCTTAATGGGAATTTAAAGTCTTTTCTTTCCACTAATGTTGCAAAAACGAAAAATCGCCCCCCACAAAAAACAAACAAACAAACAAACAAAAGCCCAGCCAACTCTCTTATAGTCATTTCCCAACTTTAAAATACTGACAAGCAGCTACAGTGACGCCTTATTCTCTCCCCCTCTCTGCTATGTAAATGTTTTCTTTTTCAACGCTGAATCCACAATACCTTTCACATATTATTCTGGCTTCGCTCTCCCGGTTTGCGGTCATGTTTCCAGGAAATCATAACGGAGGGGATAAGGCCGACTTTGTTAGAAAGCGTCCTCCTCCGATGAATGCGTTTTATCGCATGAAAATCACACCTGTTGCTTGGCCGCCCGATCGCTATCGCGCACGGTCGTGTTGCAGGAAGGCTTACCTGCAGCAGCAGCAGCATGCTAATTATGCAAATGCGCAGCCGGTGCGGTGGGATCTGAAGAGCCTCTTTGTACTTTTTCCCTCTTGAGGGGAGAGTCTGGGGGGCGGAGGGGTGGCTGCCTGGGTCAGAGGTAACAGAGAGTAGAAAAGACAGGAGCGCAGCAGAGCAGAGCAGAGCCACTCACTATGACTTGTGTCAGCAGCTCTGTTCCAGGCAGGGAGCGATTTTGGATCCCCGCACATCCACCCGGCCCTGCCAGGTCAGTACAAAGTGCACGGAGAAGGTGGAGGAATGATAATAGGTGGCGGGTGTTATTTTAATTTTTTTTTAACAATTTTGTTTAAATTAAAATTTTCCTTCAACTTTACACAACCTCGTTTCCGACACATGCCTCTCGATTTTAAGATTTGAATCAAAAACGAGCATCGCGAAGTGAGCTCAGTCGTGTGTGGTGTGTGGGTGTGTGTGTGTGTGTGTTGCGTTAAAAGCTTTCTAGATGAGATGCGGTTGACTTTAAATGATGTTACACTCTGCTGGAAGCTCTTTCCACGATAAGGCAGAGCCAGGCCCTGTGGGCAGAACCGCGCCGGCTCCAGCAGCCGCCGCCGCCGCACCACCACCACCAGCGGCTGGATTGCTTTATCATCCCTAAGCAAATAACTGCTAACTGCGAAACATTAACCCCAAACATTTGTTTATACATTGCTTCACACTTGTCTTGACACGACTGCGCGGCAGGTCGGAACTCACCGTGGGCAACCCTGTCACGAAAAGCTGCTGACAATTGAACAATGCGTGAGAAATGGCGTGATAATCAGGGATATGTTGTTATGGTGCTGTGGAAATCTGGCACGGAGAAAGTTTTTTTTGTTCCTCTAAGTGTTTAATGTTTTAATTTTGGAGTTGCTCCGATTGGATGGAGTTTTATGAGATTCTTGCATGAATCTTGTTTTATTACCATTGCAGCTGTCGGGCACTGTGATGACAATGCAATTGTCTGTATTTATATATTGTCAAGTGAACCTTTAGATGTCTAACACTTCTTTCATCTGTTGAGTAAGCCTCCTGGCACTCACGCACTCTGGCTTTTGTGTACTCTGAACAATTTTGCCCCAGGCACTCGTTGAAAGGAAACTGGGATGATATAAGCCCGAAAAGCTGCTCTTGTCAGGAGGGGAAAGAAGAAGAAGAAGAAGAAGAAAAACAATGACGGAGAGAGAGAGAAGGAGGAAACAAAAGGAAAGGAAAAGAAAGAGAGAACAACAGAAGGGATTTGCATTGCCAACCCCCCGGGGACTAAATGTTAGGTTTTGCGAGTTACAACTTGTTGGGTAACTGAAGTTTTTGTGTGAAGTGATTCTTGTCGTGGGAAGTGTAACGTTTCAGTGTTGTCGGCGCTCAGAAGGGAGAGGAGTTGATTTTTATCTGAGAGCAGAGGTTTCCTCTGTCTGCTGTCATTCATGCGGTAGGAGAACTCGGCGCTGAATCCTAAAAGACTCGTGGTACAACGCGCCGAAACTCCGCTTGGCGACCGAGCCATGGACTTGTTGTGAAAGGTCAGTTCACCTTTAAGGTTTCTCCTTCAAGTTATCAAAAGTGAACCGTCATCTGTAGAGATCAACAACAACAACAACAAAAAAAGAAACAAAGAACAACTTAAAACAGAACATTGTTCTGCCTGCATGTGTCACATGCTTATATTTAGAGGCAACCAAAGAAGTCAGTTCCTAACATGCAGGTCTCTAACCTTTCACCTATAAGCTGACTAAAACTGCTTATTTGTAAAAAAAAAAAAAAAAGTTTTTGAGATGAATCTTTCGGGTTTTGGGCTTTTAAAACTTTCTCGAATTGTTGGTTTGACCACTTGCGAGCAGCAAGCGAGGCTTTTCATAAGCCGTACGGCAAACAAATTTAACACAGTAGTTTGTATGATTGAAAGGGAGACAAGAAGTCTTAAAGTTAAACAACCTGTTATGGCAAAAGTTTTTGTGCTTTTCACTGATTTTAAAAATTAAAGGTTATTTTAGCCAATCGTGACCCATACACATGAATTAACCATTTGGAAAACACTAACAGAGCTTTGTCTTGGTCATCTTGGCAGAAAACGTCAGGTCACTCTGTGCAGCACCAGTTTAAGGCAGTGTATGTTTCGGGGTGGTGTTAGTTTACAAAGGCTATTTCATACCGTCTGGTCCACTCTGCTGTCCACTTCAGTCCCAACACCTGTGTGACTTAAGATTCATCTCTGGGATCCGCGGAAATCTGCTGGCGCGTATTTTTGCACTGTTTGTGTCAACAGTGAGAGGAGCTCTGCCGTTAACAGGGCCGATCCAAACACACCATAAAACGTGTTAATGGACGAGCAGAGAGGCGTCTTACTGTGCGAACGCTCCAATACAGCCGACATGGAAGTAGAATTAAACAACGCAACTCTACGTTTCTGAAGCGGTTAAGTTTGCTGTGGCTAGGTTGTTGGCTAAAACATTTCACAAGTACAGCATTAGAAAAGATAGAAAAAGAAGCATTACATTTGTTTGTTGTAACCTCCTGAACACTCAGAGGGCTGGCGTTGTTTTCTTGGAAAAAAGGTTGTAAGCAAAGTGTCCATTACTAGCTAGCTGCTGACTGGTAACATTTTCATTGTGAAACTTGTTTTTTTTTTTTTTTTTTTGCTTTATAAAAAAAATCCTCTTTCATTGAAGCCTAGAAACACAGGATGTTGCAGCTGATTTTTTCCCTCAAGATTAATCATGGTTGTCAAACCTTTTTATAAAGTAAAAATGTTCATTTCAATCATTTGGATTTGTAGAAAACATTTAGGTAGTACAGTAGACTCTGTTCAATTTAGGGACATTTCCAGCTGCTGCAGTTCTTTCACACAGCACTGAGTCAAACCAGCCAAACCCCTTGAGCAATCGGTTCACCCACCTCACCTATGGTGGCGCTGCACCAAGAACCACAGAAGGACACAACACAGAAACATCTGAAGAAGACACTGAGCGCAACTTCTTCCTTCACAAAATGCAAACAAAAATGGAGTGGTGTCAGATCTTAGCGGCTGGAGGATTTTTCTTTTGCCTTTGGTAAAAGACCTGGAGCCATTCCTGCCGTTGGTGCTCGACATGCACGTTTGTTTTGGTTGTATTTACCCAGAATGCCCTGTGCTATAGTTCACTTCCTGTTCTTGGAATGGTCTCCAGTTCAGTCGGTGTTCACGAATGCAGCATTAACTTCAACCCAACAGAGACCTGGGCTTTTAGGCGGATCAGAGTTTGCTTTTTTTTTTTTTTTTTTTTTGGTCCTCATCAGTTTGATTGCGCATTCACACCTACCAAAACAAACCAGACACTCTTGGCAAACAAACTGGAGTTTGATTAAAGAGGACTAAGCTGAGCTGGTTTGAATTCTCCTTTATGAACAACTAATGGTTGACCAAACTGGTGTCCCATAAGTGAAAATGCAGTGTTTTCACTTTATGAAAGTATTTTACACAAAGACCTTTACCTAAGTTGAATAACATGAATCATTAGAATTATAACAGCTAGTAGTTTTCACACTGTCCTCCCTTGTTTATTAACACTGGCATTTTTGTCCTCGAACAGTTAAGTTGGCTTTTGTGAAAGTGTTGCAAAACATAGCAGCCGTCTTTCAGCCAGCCAGCTGGCAGTGTGCAGCAACATGTCAAGGAGGATTAGGGCTGAAATATGTACGACTCTGACACTTTCTCTGCCAACTCAGTAAAAGTAGTTTAAACTTTATAAAGAGCATGAAATAATGGTTTTAAAGGTTGTTCTTTTTTTTTTATCAAACTAGCCAATTTTTTAAACTAAATTGTTCATGTGTCTTCCTTTTCTTAGTCTTGTTTTGCAGGAGTAATCATGACTAGTGATGGGTATGCATGACTGAAAGGTCTGGCTTACTACTCCGTTTTTTTTAAACTCAAACATTTGATACTGCAGGTAAATGATTTCCCCTCCGCAGCAAAGATCACCTGCTCTGGCTGGTTTATTTCCTGCTTCATGCACATGTACCGTAGGCACTAATAAAAGTTTCTGCTCACTCACTTTGTTCTACTTTGTAAAGCTCAACATCTGCCTGGAGGTCGGCTTCATTGTGATTTCTCAGCAGCATGCGGCAACGCCGTATAAAAGCCCAAACAGCCTCGTAGGTGGTCGCAAAAAAAACAAAAAACCAGGCCTCAATCAGATAGCCTCGCAAGAAGGCAACGCTTTTCAAATAATGCAACACTCACACAGACACACACACAAGGTCGGGTTCTGCATGGATGCAATCTGCTGTGGATAGACTCGCGAGTGTGTTGTTCAACCAGAGGAGAGGGATGGAAGCGGAAACCTTGACTGGTTTGCATTGTTCTCGCTAAGACGCCGACGGCATTGTCCAAGAGAGTACAAACAAAAACCTTTTGCGCTGGTGAAAAATACACTCCACACCTTTGACGCGCATTCCTCGCTGTCAACAGCGCTGTGGGTCGTTGAGATTCTGTGCATACCTCTGCAGCCGGTGACACACATTCACTCTGAGCGTGTGAACACCACCTGTGGCAGCCCTGCAGCCCGGCTCCCTCTGGAACGCCGAGAGGAGACCCAGGAATAACTCTGAGCGTGGGACTGGACTCAGCGTGTCGCCGCCGTCCCCCCCCCTCCACTCCCCTTTCCCTCCCGCCGTCGCACAATCAACCCCTTGCCGACGGTGGCCGCTGCCGTGTTGGCCAAACAGTTTCCCACCTCTCCCTCTTCACCCTTCCCCTCTCACCCCCCGATTTTATTTCTTCATAAATATCCACAAACAAACACCACACCTGAAAATAGCTGTCAAACAAGATGAGGCTCATGCCGATTTTTTTTGAAAGCTGTTGATTTATTCCAGTTATGAGTGGAACGTGAATCGGTGCATTTGAAATGCTTCCCTGACTACTGCTGGCTTTAAATGTGAATCTGAATTGCGTGTGTGTGTGCGCGCAGGGGGGTGTGGGTGTGTGTGTGTGTGTGTTTTGTTCCGCTTCACAAGAGTTTAGCCTCCAATTCTGCTGGCTTGTGATCTAAAACAAACACACACAAATAATTCAGATCACTTTAAGAGCTAAAAGTAGTCAAGTAGCCAATCCCACATGTTTACAGCTGTTTTATGTGCTCTGGAGTTTTAGCTGCAGTCAGCTGAGTAAATTACATTGTATATTAAGATTTGAATACAAACAGTTGTACAAATACCCAAGTTCACTCAAATTAATGCAGTCTTGCATATAAATTAGAAGTTGGAACGACTTTACCTTCAGTCAGAACTCTGTGCCATCTGCTTTGTTTCAATGCCAGTTGCTATTAGCCAACAAGCTAACAATACATTTTTAACAATACAAGTTTTATAGTGGTTATCAAACATCAAGCAGAAGTAAAGAGTTTAAGAGCAGCAACCAGGAACTTCAGGGCTGCTCGGTAAGATCCGACTGTTGGAATTCCCACTTAAAGAGGCGTTTTTATATTTATGGCTCAAAACTCAGAGCGCCAGTCTTCAAACTGTACTGTCAACGTACTTCTACACTTAGACCAGAAAGGTAGATTTGTGTCGCATTACACAGAAAAACAACTACGGTGCATCAGTTGTCTTAGAGCAAAGATTTTTGGAAATGCTCATTTAAACTGTGGAGTTGTTTAAATGGCGTTTTGAGCAGGGAGTTTCTAACTGCTGGTTTGGTCCCTGTTTGTTTTTGGTGACGGGCTCGGCCATATTTAAACAGGTTTGGCGGCAGCACAAGTGAAACGACACAGCCTCCTGAACCAACACACATTATCAACAAAAGAAGAATAAAACCGAACAGGGTTGGATGTTGAAAGTGTCTGATGAAGGCATACAGTCTTGTTTACGTAATATATTTATGTGACGTCACATTGGACAATTTGTTACCATGGTTATGTGTACAGCTCCAGACAGATGTTTGCAGAAATTCATTACGAGTGTGACGAGTATGAGTTGGACTTTTTTTCAGGGCTGAGCGATTATACAAAAAAAAAAAAAACATCTTGAGAGATTTTTTTGTAAACTAAAACATTGCGCACATTTCAATTTATTATGGAATTCTTCATTCAACACACATCTAAGATGCAAACAGGCTCAAATATTTCACTGTGGAGAAAAATGAGGTTCACATTAGAGAGCCGTTTTTCACATTGAATGTTGAAGAAGTCAAATCTGTGTTGTTGTTTTTTTTTTCTTTCAATCTAAAAACAAACTGTATTAAGCATGGTGGGAGTAGTGTCATGCTGAGGGTAAGTTTGAGTGAAGATGGAAGAAACATGAGCACAATTAGATGTGCTATCAGGGCAATGATCTCATGTGGACAGGATATTTTAAGAAAAACACACACACAAAAAATAAAATGATTTTTCTAGAACAGCTCCAATCCCAACTGTATGGAAAATTTAGTGAACTTAAGTCATAAATCTGCTAGATTCCTAATGGGCAGCATGTGAGTTATAAGCTGAGAAAGCAAAACATATACAGTATATTTTACTGTTTTGTTTTTAAATGCTGTCATATGAAGATTGTTCCTTCATAAATGGAAGGTTTTAATTCAAAGGTTCTCCGTATGAATGATGAGAAACTGAACATTTTCATTCTGGAATGGAAAAGTTTTGAAGGAGATTTTTTTTTTAAATTAATTGTAACATTTATACCATTAGTATAATATTTCTTAAAAATTTTAAAAGGCAGTTTTTTTGCTTGCTGCTTTTCTACAATTGGGACAAGCAAAAGCAACAAAACATTTTCCAGAGCTGTGCATTCAAAGTTTCAGAGATCACTTAAAATGATCAGATTCTTCTGATTTTTCTCTTTCTAGTTATATGTTTGAGTAACATGAACATTGTTATTTTATTTTAATGTTGTGTTTATTAGCAGAAAATGAGAAATGGTCAAAATAACGAAAAAGATCCAGCACTTTCAGACCTCAAATAATTCAAAGAAAGCAAGTTCATATTCATTTAGACACAACGATACTAATGGTTGAAGTTGTGAAGAGTTCAGAAATCAATATTTGGTGGAATAACCAGGAGGGTTCAGTGTAGTGGGCTTTTTTTTTTTTTTTCCAGAGCTGCAGAGATTCATGCAACTTTTTCTCTACTTACAAAACAATAATGGAAGATAAATTGATCCTTCAGTATTTTTCGTAAATATTGTTAAAATCTTCTCGTCTTGCTCTTGTGAACTCGGCATGGCGAGTAGTCTTGTTTGGTGAGTTGGCTGTACCTTTAAACCTCAACTTTTGATGCAGTATAATAGTTAAATGAGGTCACCATTACTACCTGTTTGTATACGTCTCCTAACAGCCACACCCACACACTGAAGCATATTGGTGAGGTCTGGAGCCGTGGACCCTGGCAGACAGGTGCCTTTGTTCAGAAACTGGGTGTGCAGTCTGGGAGAGCTGGCCGTAGTGGAGCGGGGGCGAGGGGGGTTTCTGAGTCATTATTATGCTTTCCACAACGGTGGCGCTCTGCGGTTTTTCTCTTTTTCTTTTTTCGCCGCGTTCCCGAGTTGGTCGGCACATTCCGCTGGCATTGTTATCCGGCCCGTTTCCTGCGGCCGGCGGCTTTTGTCAGCCTCTCCCCCATTGTCCTGGCTTCCTTTGTTCCCCGGCTCCAACAATAGCTTTTTTTTTCTGCCTCTTTATATATATGTGCACTTTTTGCCCTTGTGTGTTCTGTTTGTTTTGTTCTGCTGCCTGCTGTGATTTTCTTTTCCTCCGGTTGTAGAGCTTGGAAATAACACACACACACAATCCCGAGTTGGTGTTTGTTCAGGTTTGTGTGGATTCAGACCTCTCTCAATCAACCTGTCCTGTCTCCCTCTGTTTTCCCGTCACAGACTCACGTAGTCGAGCCTTACAATGATTTTAACTTGACCGTAACCAGGTCACTGTAACCTGGATTAGGCTTGTGGAGGTTTTGTCCAGTTCCCTCCTCCCACCCCCTCATCTCCATTCTAGTTTTGGTAGTTTTGTACCCAAAGTGCCACAAAGATATGTATAAGAAGTGGATGTGTCTGACACGGGCCTTCTACAACTGTTTGTTTGTTTGGACCTGGAACGTTTCACAGCCGCTCTGATGCTTTGTTCACTCAGAAATCGCAGCGATTTAAAAATTATTTTCTGTCATCTTTGTAGAGTCGATTGCAGGGATGCCCAAACCGCTTGTCACAATAGCCAAAATCGTCAACTTAAAAGTCCTGGCAGTCAAAAAATATGATGAAAAAAACCCAACTAAAATCACTAATATATATATATATATATATATATATATATATATACAGTACAGACCAAAAGTTTGGACACACCTTTCTAATTCAATGGGTTTTCTTTATTTTCATGACTATTTATAAGGCAATAAATCCCACTTATTAACCTGACAGGGCTCACCTATGAAGTGAAAACCATTTCAGGTGACTACCTCTTGAAGCTCATCAAGAAAATGCAGAGTGTGTGCAAAGCAGTAATCACAGCAAAAGGTTGCTACTTTGAAGAAACTAGAATATAAGGGGTATTTTCAGTTGTTTTACACTTTGTTGTTTAGTGCATATTTCCACATGTTATTCATAGTTTTGATGCCTTCAGTGTGAATCTACAATGTCAATAGTCATGAAAATAAAGGAAACTCATTGAATTAAAAGGTGTGTCCAAACTTTTGGTCTGTACTGTGTATATACAGTATATATATATATATATTTTTTTACCTGTTCAGCAATAAACTAATGATGTTCCATTTTAGTTAAACAAATGAAGTTGTTTTACTTTTATTGGAACAGAAAATGTCATAGACTTGGAGAATCAGCATTCAGTTTCTTTGCTCCTTTAATCTGGAACAAACTTCCAGAAAACGGCAAAACAGCCAAAACACTGACTTCCTTCAAACCAAGGCTAAGATCTCACCTGTTAAGAGTTGCCTAAATAATATTAATAGGAACATTTATCGATATATTTGCTTGATGATGGCATTTGATGCTTGTTTCATAACTGGTTGTGTTATGTTTTTGTCATTTGAGGCACTAAGTTTGTGCTGCCTTTTTGCTGAAATGTACAAATAAACTTGACTCCTACTGTAGATCCAAAGCTTTTTTGTTTTTTAGGAACTTTATTTGTTACAGTAAACAACAACACATAACTGTGTACATATCACAAAAATATGCTGGGTGGTGAGGGGGCATAAAATAAAACAGAATGCCAAGAGAATGACAGCCACAATAGTTTTGCATAAAGAAAATAATATTATGAATTGTGACATATGTGCGATCCAAAACTTCAAAAAAAAAAAAAAAGGGTTTTAAAGGATCTGAACCACTTCCCCAATCTTGAAGGGTAGATTTGTCCTCATTCCCCAAAAATTCACAAAAGAAACCTTTGTATTAAAAAAAAAAATGTCTATATGAAAATGCAAAAGAAACAAAGAACAAAATAAATCCGCCATTCATCTATGGAAAAAAAATAAGATGAAATTTTATGTTCCCCCCCGCCATTGTTAGAACAATGGTTCAGTCCAACGTGTAGGAGGAGAAACAGCAGCGCAGCGGAAAACCCCGCTGAACTGAGGAGCTAGCTGTGGTTATGCTGCACAAGCAAAAAAAAAAAACCCTTCAGTAAGTAAATACTTAAAGAAAAAGATATGTAGCTCAACAGGATGAAACACACTAACAATAAAAATCAGACTGCAGTTAGTTACTTCATTACTTTGGCTGCGTTATGATAAATTACCACATTATGCTTTGGAAATCAAAACTAGCAAAACTGGCTACATTGCTTTGACAGACTAAAGCAAGTATTTTAATTATTTAGCTCTCTACTGCCGAAGAAGAGTAGTCAACGTAGTCTTTGAAACCACCAAATAACGTGATATATTTTTGTTTCAGTGCTTGAGCATTAAGTTATGATTCTTCCCAGATATTCATTATTTCTGCTTGTAGGTTCTCAGCCATCCAGGACAAGGCAAAACCAAAACAGGTTTAAAAATAAAGCAGCTTAAGTTATAATTTAAATAACACGTAATCTGTATTCAGAGATGCTACAATAAATCAATGTTTGAGGAATTTTACTATGTGGGGTTATTTAGTAAAACTTATTTCTATTTAGAGCCTTACATTTTTGTAAAGGTGCAGCAGAGACTAGATTAGTGACACTGAACCATACTCATCTAAACAATATTTGAATCCTAGTTGGTCTCAACGTTTACTGAGAAAAACACACTTGACCTGCATTGCTACTTACTAGTCATTTTTGGTCTTGCAGCTTGAACATTTTAAATGTTTCACTGAAATGTAACATTTTACGTTACATTTCAGTGGGATTTTGCCCCAAAATACCTCTAAGCTATTTTCTTGCTAAATTGAATTTTATCTGTTGTGTAGCTGGATGGATTGTCACATGTAAAATGTAATGAATGGGTTTGTTTATGGGTGCAAAACGTACCCGTGAAAATTAACTAAAAATTACAATGCATGTGAAAGAAAATGATAGAAAAGCCAATGTACTTGGTGCCATGACCTCTGACCTGGAGACATGAGATCTTCAGCTGGAGATTTTCCTGAGAATCTGTGTTCAGTTTCAACAACCTGACCACATCTCCGGTGTTTTTCATGTATTTGGAGTCTTCCTTTTGAAAATCTTAGATACATCAACAGTTTAGCCCTAAACTCATAAAGCTCCTTTCACTGCTACGGTCATTCTATGGGCCGGCCAGTGAAAAGTCAAAGCTGGTAACTAACTAAAAGCGGACCTGGCTGCAGTCCGTGTCAACCTGAACCACCCTGTGAAAGAACTGCAGGCTCAAGTCGGAACATTTTGCAAGCCAAGGCTAGCACCACACAGGGTGGGACTGAAAAACCATCTAATCTCTTTGTGTTTGTGGCCAAGCCTCTAATTAGGACTGTGCCCACATTTTCAGTTTGCCAGCGCATGAAATGAGACGATTCTGAAACTTTCCCTTGTCTCCATGTAATTTCCATTTTGAGTCACGCTTAGTATCAACTACCTGTACAAAAACTAGCAAATTAGCATGGCAGAGACTCGCAGCGCGCCACACCCAGAGGACAATTAGCATTATGTGTTTGTTTGTTCTTCCAACAGAATGGTTGAGCCCAGCCCTTCAGCTCTGCACCTCCTCTCTGGTGGGGATGTACGCATGGCGGACATCGGCGTCAAAGTGGAACAGGAGGAATGCGGCGGAGACGGCGGAGCCAAAACCAACTCTGAGCACCCCAGGACTCTGCACGACTGGTCAGCAAATCAGCCTCTAGAGACGCGCCAGCTGACCCCCCCACTGTCACGCTCCCCTTCAGTAAGGAGTCTTATTGGGAGAAATGGGACTGCATTTAAAAATAATAAAGATTCTTCCCCCCCACTGGGGAACGATGCTGAAGCAGTCAGATTTGCTCGGTGTGATGATGAGTTGCTCCATGTTCTTATAGGAGGGCTCTCCAGGAAAGGAGCCGCCTCACAAGCAAAGCCCCAGGGGAGTGAAGGAAGCCAGGATTCACGAGCGATCAGAGGGGCCAACCAAAATTAAGGAAGGTCTGTAGTCATGTTTGAGAGTCACTTGTTGGTGGAAATACTTCAAAGATGTTCTAGTGTTCCAGACAGTGTTATTTCTTTTATCCAGGGGTGGAAATAAAACATTTTCCTCCTCCAGCCACTGTTTTTTTTTTCCTATTACAAACCCGACAAGTACAAGCAAATGATAGAAAATGTGTGATTTATTCTTAACTCTATGAAAACCAATTTACTGACAATAAGTTTACCATACAGATGTACATATACAGAATAATTTAACATAAAGCATGGACACCTTAACAGGGTTGTAGTGCAATAAGTTCATTTGAAGTAATTACTAACAGCAAACTTTAACTACACAACCCTAACATTCTTGCAATCATATGTTGAACATTTCCAAATTTTGATAGTATTTATTAAAGATGTGTCTGGTCATTTTTTAAATATTTTAAAATTGTATCATTAGCTGTTTTCTAACTGTTTTATTTGTTTTCCCTTACTTATTATGTTTTCTATTGAAATTAACAATTATTACTAAAATATAATTTTAGTTATATATAGTCATTATCATGTCATTAATAATGAACGTGCTCATTATTAATCCCGTCATCATTCTTGTGTTACTCCAGAGTTTTTCTGACACCTGGAGCTTAGTGTTAGCTTCCCCCTCACACACACCTGCCTTCCTACATGCATGAAACTTTTTCTTTATGAACATTTTCACTCCTTACCGGGCAGCAGCAGCTAATCTGAACTCTTCCTCAATCTGTCCCTGGTCACGTCTCTCTCATCATCCTCCTCCAACGATAATAAAGCCCCTGAATCGCTAATTCCCTCTCCTTGTCCGCTACTGAATCTGTTCCAGCGGTCAGAGTTTGTGTGGTAAACTTATCGGTTAGTTTGACACATTTTTCTGAATGGGCTTATGCACTTTTTAGCTTTTGTCGTGGTTTTTCTAACCCGCTCGTCTCGTATCCGCTCATTTTCTCGGACTCCGGTTAGCTGAAATGGCAGCATTTATAAACTTAGAGGGGAGGGGAGGGCTAAAGAGGACTGAGGGATTTCATTGGATAAGCCCAATGTCCGTCAATAAAATCAACCAATGGGCTGTCGCGGTCGATACAAATTAGATTTAATATAATTTTTTTGTTACATTATGACAGCGTAGGGCCGCCAGACATGGACATTATGTACATCAGACAGTCAGTCCTCACCTGGACAGAAGTTCAAACTCTTTTTTTTTTTCTTCACAATTTTAAAGTGTAACATTACTTTTTAAATATTAAGACATAATAACTAAAAGCCACCCTTTGGTATTATTTAAGTCTTTCGCATGACTGGTTAGTAGGGCTGGGCATTTATTGTATCGTTTATCACTTATCATCATAAATTTCTAACCACGATAAGACTATTTATTATTGTAGCCATGATAAATTCTGATTAATGATGCTTTAAACCCCCCCACAACTGTCCACATTGTCAGGAGTGTTATTTTATCCACTGTTTGTTCAATGAGAGTATCAGTAAAAATCAATACATATGAAAATATGATTAAATACAGTTACTGTGTGCACATCTGACTGGTGTCCATATCGCCCACCCCTTCTGGTCAGAAAACTCTTTGATGTTCAGGTCTCTAAGGTTTACTGCCTCCACATTGATATATTTTAAGAGTAACTGAATATAATCCTATTGAGATGGAGTAAGAACTTAAATAAACAAACTGTTTTACCTTTTGATTACCTTACTGAATTTGTTTTCTTAGGACCAACCCCAAATTGGATAATCAATGCTTTTAGACAAATATTCTGACAGTTTTTGAATCAGAAACCGCTGACAAAAAACAAAAAACTTCTTCTTCAGAAGGTTTTTTTGTTTCTGTCAGTGGTTCTTGTTGCAGCGCCCCCACAGGTGAGGACAATGTGTGTGCTGTGTAGGAAATGGACACACAACATCCCCCGGAGGCCAACATTTCAGTATCAAAGACTTTTTGTTTGTGATTTTAGAATCAAGCTCTCTAAGCAATCATATGTTCAAGCTACATTCATAACATTTTAAGAGAAATACATTTTGTATTGTTGCACAGTCATGCTGTTGCTGGGCTCTAGATTGATTTAAAGTGGACTGAAGCTGCTTTTTTTGTTCATTCTCTACCCTCAAGCAAAGTTTTTCACAATTCTGAACTCTTTGGTTGATTTTTTTTTTTTCTTTTTCTTTTTTCTCAAATTCTCTCCACTCTGTGACCTTGGTTTATTCTCTGTCCAAATATTGATCCACTCAAACACTCCAAATTTCTCCCTGATGCACAAACAATCCCGCGGCCTTCGACATCCCGACCGTCTTCTCCAATCAGTGCCATTAGGCTGGGCGGGCGGGGAGCCGCAGAAAGCAGTTAGCGCTACTGTTAGATGTGTTTTGATTTGACGGAGTAGATTCTGGGTGTCGTGTAGTGCCGCGCCGAGCAGTTCAGCTGAGTGCCTGTTTGGTTCTGTTAACAGTAATGCCGACTATCGAGAAGCTGCTGAACGCCGACTGGAAGGAGAAACTTCTGGATAAAAGCTCAGTGGGCGCAGGACAACTAAAAGGTCAGCTCTGCTAAAAAACAAAAAGAAAAACAACTTTACTCCATTTACTGCTTGTATTGTTTGTATTTCATTGCACTGTTAAGTGTTGGTGGTTTTTAGATTAAGTGGAACAACTGTGCTTTAATATTCCATTAATAGTCTTACTGTGTTTGGTTAAAACTGATTGTGGTTGTTGTTGCAATGGGCGCAATGATAATAATGCATTATGTGAAACTATGATGGCCAGTAATTAATTTTGTAATTTTATTGCTAAATTATTTTTGAATAATTTAGCAAATTTCATTTTTTTAAAAATTCATTTATTTTGTTGTGTACGATTCGTAAAGGAAAGGGATCGTAATGTTTGGAAAAAAAAAAAAAAAAAAAATTTTTTTGTCAACAACCCAAGAATAACACTGACCCAAAGTTATGGCAGCAACTGCAGCATTTAAATGGAATGAAGACGATTTGTAGGCTTGATCTTCCCAGCTACTATTAGCGTCTCCGTCCTGCTTGCCACTTTTTGATAAGTTTCACTGTCATTGTTAGCAAAAGACAATTTATGATTATGGATTTGAAATTTTAAGTTGTATTTAGGAAATTAGCACAGTTAGCACAGATGTTTTTAAACAACCTCGCCACATCTCCGCCTAACTGTGAAATGATCTGGTGTTTGAGTTTCCACCCAGCAGGTCCAGATCAAGATCAGACAATTTTATCACCACCTCATTACTTAATACACATCTGAAATACAGCTATGGCGATTACTGGAATATGGTACATAAATATTATGTACTACTAAAGTCTGTCACATCAGGGAATGTCATTTTTATTTTTAAAAACATTAATAATTAATTAATCACTCACTGAAAATGAGTTGCAAACATTGGATGGTTTCCTGCAAAAACAGGAATCCACATTTTGTCAAATTTGAACCATTGCTCACAAAAACAAAGTTTCTCTTTTATAACAGAAAACTTAAAAATGATCAAAAGAATTTTCCAATAAATATTTCTTTTTAGATTCAGTTATTCACAGGTGTCAAACTCGCGTCCAAATCCGGCATTTGTATTGTGCCAAACTATGTTGTGTTCAGTGTCATTTAACTTTGATACATTCTCATCAGACTGTTATTTATTCACATTTTAATAGTCTCTTAATGGGAAGTTTTATCAACAGATTCTGCCACCATCGGCACTTTTTAGGACATGTGTGATGTGTGTGTGCGTGCGGGACGAAATGAAAACCAGGTTGACACGCCTGCTCTGATGACTTCCAGGCACCCCGGAGTCTCTGGCGGAGAAGGAGCTGCAGCTGCTGATGATGATCAACCAGCTGAGCGGCCTCAGGGAGCAGCTGCTGGGGGCCCACTCAGAGCAGAGGAACATGGCCGCCCTGCTGCTGGAGAAGCAGCAGCAGCAGATGGAGCTGGCCCGGCAGCAGCAGGAGCAGGTAAGGCTTCCTGCAGGAATATCATCAGTCGGATGATATGAGACGTTCCTGTGGTCTGGCATTCCAGAACATCACCAGCTGCGTTTCCAGCAACCACAGAACCAATTGAAATTGCAAAAAAAACAAATTCGCTTGATGAAAAACGTGCATCCCAACGCAAAAACATGCATTTTAGGTGATTCTTTTTTTTTTCTTCAGCTGAATTTAAAAAAAAAATAAAATAAAATTTTTGCATCACAAGGGTCACATGATCAACAACCGGTTGTTACTACTGGCAGAAATGCAGAGGAAGAAGACAGGAAGCAGCAGTAGGAGGAAGATGGTTTGTTTTGTTTATTTGCAGACAGTGTGCAGCTGGCTCCCCCAGAGCTCTCGCAGCATCACAGTTCCTAAAAAGTTGTGTGACATTTCAGTGTGTCAAATCCATAACTCTTCTGTAAAATCACTCACTACAATTTCCCCAAAACGCCGCATACGTAGTGGCTCCACAGTAGCCGCTAGGCTTCGGGGCTTGTGGCTCCGCAGCCTGCATAAAACACTGACATCCGTCAGCACCATGATTTTAAATCGCTTATCATGTCAACAAACTTATTCATGTGTGATTTTAATTTCATTTCTAATTTAATGGAAACACCGCAAATGCGAAATAGTTTCTTTTTTTCGGCATTAGCAGAACGTAGACAAAGATTTGCACACATCTGTAATGGAAACGCAGCTGTTGAGCAAATGTGACAGATTGTAGCAGTGCTCTGACTTTTTCCCTTGCACTGCGTGCGTCTCTGGTTGCTCACACAGCAGCTAATGAATGTGCCTCGTCTCTCAGATCGCCAAGCAGCAGCAGCAGCTGATCCAGCAGCAGCATAAGATCAACCTGCTTCAGCAGCAGATCCAGGTCAGCTCCTCTCCAGAGCTTTCGTGTGTCTCCATATATCACGGCGGGCGCATCTAGCACCAGATGACCGTTACAAATGAGAAGTTCTCGCCGCAGGTCAGCACATTAGAGTGCTGGAGAAAATAACCCCAGAACATTTTGTGTAAGGTTCCTTTTTGTTTTTTTTCATTGTCCCAGCAGGTGAACATGCCCTACGTGATGATCCCGGCTTTCCACCCCAACACCCAGACCCTCCCCGTCTCCTCAGATCCCCCGATGACATTGCCTCTGCAGCCCATCCCCTGCAAGCCGAGTGAGTAGAAGTAAAACAAGAAAGAGAAAAAAAACAAACAAACACTGAAACCGAGAAATGGCAGCATGGAGAGAAAGACAACAGATTGGAGGAACGTTAGAACAGCCACTAAGTTCATAACTGTGTAAGTAGGAGGTGTTGTCAGGTGTGTGAAGAAAGGCTGCTGACTTTAATTTTGGTGGTGCCTCTTTTTATTTTATTTTTTTTTATTTTGTATATTTGCATCAGCTGCACCCTGAACATCAATGGCGTATTGTTCATTTGGGATTTTCCCTAAAACGTCAGGTGAATTTAAACTAGCCTGTCAGAACATGGTCCAATCTAAAATCACTTTTGAATTATGGACTAAGATGAAATAATGATTTGGAAGTGAACTAACTGAAGACTTTCCAGCTGCACCTGGAACATCCTGGCCTTTCTACACCTCATGTAATCTGAAAGTACGTTTCTGCTTTCCGCCATGTCGACTCATCACCGCCGCTTTGCTCCACAACTCATTTGGCTGACATATAAAAGCTCTTAATGGACTCTTTTTGTTTTAACGTCTGTAATGATGCATTTATTCCGGAAAACCTGAATCGCTGATTCATATTTATTTATTCAGAATTTTTTATTTTGTTTTACCTAAACTAGAAGAATGATATGATGTCCACATAGGACAGATAAGCAACATGCACCACCTCTTATCTAAGTTTGTCAGACGTATTAAAAACATTAAGGGAACATTATTTTAATCATCTTTCAGGGATTGCTATAAAAATTATTTCTTTTGATTTTTTTTTTTTTTTTAAGTACTTTGGGATTTTTTTCTTTGAATTTTCTAGGCAGTTCCATAGAAGTTTTATTATGATTATTCCACTCTGGAAAAACTCATTTCCAAATAAGCCCAACATTCATATCATCACACTGATTTACACATGTTAGTGTTGATGTTGGATAGCATAAAAAATTGTTATTTGGAGCATTTCAATGAATCGGTTGATCAATCAATCAAGTTTGTTTGAGAAGCACAAACTGGGCAGTTCAAAATGTTTTACATCATAAAAACATAAGTCATGAAAACATTGCACAGTCATCAATTGAGGAACCAGTCACGCTCAGTGTTTTTCTGTTACTGTAGCAACATCAGCGCTGGTATCTCCATGGAGATATTAACTATGCAGGTTATGATAAGCATGCAAACTGCTGGTGTGTCCATACAGTCATTGTTGGTCCCTCTGCTTGTCATTTCCATCCCGCATTACACTATAAATGAGCACCGCTCTTTATCCACACGCTTTAGATTCAGTCCAGCTTAACTCGGTTACCTCACTGCAATGTCTCACAGCTGATGGAGTTGAGCTGTGTCGCTATGGTAACTGAACAGGAGCGAGTTGGACTGTAATGAATGGATTTAAATGACCTGGGATGGACGTACAGTAGTTGCTCATGAATTTCGTTTTGTTCTGTTAGTTTCTCTCCTTCATAGAATTTAAGTTTAATCAAATGAACCAAATACAGTCCAGTCCAGCATAGCTGGAGTCCAAATCGAGCCGATCAGAACAGACTGGAACAGATCATATTTATGCTCAATCCGATTATCACTCGGTGAATTTTCTAATTCTAAGCTGCGCCTCAAATTTCTTGTTTCTTCCAGCCAATCCTGAACCATGTTTTGCTTTATCTGGCATCAGTGATGCCACTGGTATCGTGGGATGCTGTTTCTTTAAGGGGTGCATTTGGTCTGTGATGACGTTCAGGTAGATGCTGTTCATTTGTTTTTCCCCTCGTCAGACCGGACCACCCATTGCCATGGCGGCGTGGTCCAGTTCATGCAAAAGTATTCCCAGGTTGAATTTCTTACTTTGTTACATTACAGCCACAAACTTCATTAGACGTTATCACAATGTTCCGTTAGTGAGAGTAGCTCACTATAATTGTGAAGGGTCAGGAAAATGTTCTGACCACCCCCATGTATCAGTTGCTGTGTTTTCATTACAAAATGTGCGGAAAACTTTGTCCATATTCCGCAAATGTTGACAAAAACAATTATTTTGCAATTGCGGTGTTTCCATTAAATGACAAATGTAATTAAAATCACTTGTTCATGCAATGTCATTAAAAAAAAAAAAACTCTCCACGTCGTCATCCTCCTTCTACTTCCTGTCGCTTTAATCCTTTCTGGAGATGCTGACAGGAAGTGGTGACAACGCAATGACGACTCGCACGATGCAATAAAAGTGTGTTCACTGCAGTTTTGTAATTATGCTAATTTAGATACTGCAGAAAAGCCACCTCATTACAGCTCAACAGCTTTTATTGATTTTTCTTTTCTTTTTTTTCCCCTGAAATTGCCGCGTTTCCATGAAGCAAATTTACTTTGGCTGTTCCAGTTTGTACAATCACACGGTCAATGGAAGCGCACGCTGAACATTTCTTGGTTCAGATCCGCCTGCAGCCTGTAAACCTGTGCTCTGCCTCTTTCCAGCGGTCGACTATCCCATGCAGCTGCTCCCAAACAGCCACCACACGCCCATCAAGAGGAGCAGCAGCTCCTTCCGCCAGGTACCGCATCACACTCTTGTTTACATTACCTCCCATTTATCCGCCTGCTATTTGATTGCGCCCATTAAGATGGTAGATGGGAACCTATTTGCTCTGCAGTGGGTGTAGGTGCTGAATGTGTGTTTGTGGTTTAAAGCAATGTTAAGGAAAGTGATTCTCTCGGGATTGAGCAAACAATGGGTTTTTCTAGTATTTAGGAGGCTGAAAAGCTTTAGGAATACGCCACACCCTCTGTTCAAAGGTTCAGTGTGTGCGGTGTAGGTGCAGCGCAAGCCGTTTGCACGGAAGGTTCTCAAGGAGAGATGGACCAACACAGCTTGAGTAAACAAAAGGAATGAGAGGATGAGAATAAAGCAAAAAAGACAACAAAAAAAATGCTAAGGTGTGACAGATGTGCTCCAACATGTCAGGTGTGCTGTTCATACCCGGGATCCGCGCACACCCTCATCCTTTGTCGCTCCGCCTGGCGTCGGCAGAGACCCCGCCCCCCTGATGGTTTGCTCTCTCCGCAGGAGGTGAGCCAGCCGCTGAACCTGACCTCCAAGCCCAAGGGGATGGAGCTGGGGAAGACGTCCAGCCCTCTGAGCCTGGAGCTGGGATCAGTGGGATCCATGCAGGGCGCCTACAGACCCAGAGAGGTGTCCCGCAGCCCGCCGCGGCCCGCCCTCAGTGAGTAACCCGCAGGCTGGGGTCGTCCCAAGGTCACCCGCCAGGTTTCTGTGATGTAAAATAATATATGAAATCATAGAAGAAGAAAAACAAAGTTTTTCCAGTTTTAATGTGATGTGCATCCACTATGACAGAATAAGGAACAAGCTGCAGTAATGGCTGCTCTTGAAATCTCTACTGGTTGAACTGGAGTGCTTGGACTCACCACCAGCTGAAGAATGAAGTCATTATTCAGGGTTTCCCCCAGAACGTCCGTCGTGTCTTTGGGATAAAAGGTTTAAAGTTGACTGGACATTTGAAAATATGACTCGCTAACTATGGGTTATTGGAAGACATAATTTTTATTTATTTATTTTTATCCTTTATCCATAATTTGTCTCTTTGTTCACTGAAGTTGTTGGCATGCAGATCGGTAGAGACAGGAAGTGTTTACAGAGATCCAGTGAATAAAAATGCGTTCATATTCTGACCATGCTGTGCTGCCATTGTGCTTCTCACCAAGGAGACTCTTTAACTCGTCTTTGCTCTCAGTGTTATTGGTGTTTTAAATAACAAACAACGGTTAGGCTGCAGGGGGCAGTATATGAACACATGTACTGTGTTATAAGCCTGGCGCCCTGCCAGGCTTGTAGTACACTAGGGAATGCACTGATTATTACAGTGGACCCCCTGCCTAGTGACGGATCAGTACTGACAGATTCACCTAGTCATGGATTTTTCTGTGGAACGTAACGCCAAATTATTTTCAGAGAAACCCCATTATCAATTTTTTTGTTTTTTGTTTTTTAATTTGTAGAGTGCATCTAAAAGATTTGAAAGAAAATGTAGCTTAGGAATAGCAGGTTACACTGCTACTTTAAACGCTATTGCACAGCAGCCAATCCAGGAGGAGCATTTGTTTTCCTGGCCACTGATTGGCTGGACCCTCTTCAGAATGGAAAGAAGGAAAACGGTAAATGTTAGCTTCTGCTGTAGCACTAACATGGTTTCCACTGAGCATATTGATGCATATTAATGTGTGAAGTATTAAAATAGGCTTTTATAGGAACTGCTGCTTTTCTTTCTTCAAAGTAAGAGTCTAAACAAAGATGGTTTGAATATTGTACGGTCTTCTTTGAACCTTACTGAAGACGTTTAACATGCCTGGCTTTGCGACACAAACAGATTACAGGAATCTTGATGTACATAAGTATATAAATACTTCCGTATTTATATGTATGTGTTTATACACAAGATGGTGTGAACTGGGCTAATAGAAAAGTGGCATTCCAGCAACATAAACCTTTGATCTCCAGTCCAGAAGGTTTCACAGCAATCCATGGGAACACTTCTGGAAAAGTATTGGAAATTTTTGAGACTAAAGTTGCTAAGATGATAAAATGCCTCTCAGAGTATAGGCATTAGCATTAGCCTCAACAAGCAGCCTGTCAATCAAAATGGCATAAAACCAGGAAAGGAGTTTTCTTCTTCAAGTCAGACGTTTACTGCCCGTACCTTCTATACAGAACCCTACTTCAGAAATTTCCCACTGTCCCTTTAAAGACCGTCTGCTTTGTTCTCATTGTCATCTCTGTTGGTGAATTTTGAAATTAAGTAAATAAAAAGAAAGTTTGCTCCTTTGAATTATTGAATTGTTACAGTAATACACGTGTGTAGTTTATTGTAGTTGTAGTGGCTACAATCTTCTTTTTTTTTTTTTTACCCTGTTTTTATTTCCACCTAGTCTCTCGTTTTCAAGTGTTTCGTCCGTCTGCTCTGCCTTTGTCATCAGATTTCCTAGGAGACGGCGACGTGGTCACCCAGGCCATCCATGATGCCCAGCAGCTCTTGAGGAGTCACAGCAACGGAGGGAGAGACAGGGACAGAGAGAGAGACGGTTCTGGAAAAATGGTGAGTTGTTTTGTCTGCATGCTTGTTGAACAGACTGGCTCTATGGTAGACGCATCTTGGTTTTATCTGGTTATGCTGAATCTGAATATTCACCAAAGTTAGTAGGTTGTATAAAAGTAACTTGGCGATATTGTACCAACCTGACTGGAAGCTCTAACAATTAAAAACAACCTACATTAGGGTGCGATTACTTTGATCTCCTCAGTCTTCCTCTCAGACACAAACAGCGGAGAGTTCATCCTGACCTGACCTGATGCTGACCTCCTGTCGGTCTCATCTTGGTTATGGAATAATCTGTGACCATAAAAGCTACATCAGTACTACATCATATAGTCGGAGCGTAGCGTCACCTTCATGGTTAAATGGATCAGTAGCAACACGAAGTCAGATGGGAGCAAAAGGTCACAAGGGGATGAAACTTTTCCTGTAATCTCCTGGTTATTTTATTGCTTCAATATTTGTTTACTCAATCAGTAGAGATACATAAAAAACATTTATTAGAGTGCAGCCAGAACTACATCACTGTAAGATGTGTAACTGAAAGGAATTTAGTTTGTCAAAACAAAACAGCTATATGGTGTTTTCTAGTCATTGTGGCCAAAATTACAGAGATGACCTACAGCATATTATAATCCATGAAAATATAACTCATTCTCATGGGCAAAAACAAATATTTAGAGTAATGAGCTGTGGTGTTACGTAACCTTTAACAGCGTTTTGCTGGCTGTAACGCCTGATTGTTGTTTTTATCAATACTGTAGCAATAGTATAGCTTCGTTCAGTGTGGCATTGGTCCGATTCAGTCCAACTTCCGTTTGTAGAAAGTCTGGTTCGTTTGGGGAGGTGTGAATGCACAACCGAACTCTGATGAGGAGCAAAAAACGTAAGCTCTGGTCCGCCTGAAAAACCTCGGTCCTGGTTCTGTTGAGGTGAACTCAGCTGTGTTACGAACACCAAGCGAATTGGAGTCTGCTCCAACAGCAGGAAGTGCACTATTGCACAGGGTATTCTGGGTAAATACAACCAAAACAAACTTGTGTCTAACGCTAGCAGGAGAGATGGTTTGTGGTCTGTTGCCTAAGACAATAGAGAAATCATATAACTGCTCAAATCTGATCCATTTAAAATCTGTTCTAGCTGTGACTTTTTTTTAAAATGATGTTGATCGATGTCATCTATATCCACAAAGTCAGGTTAACCTAAAAGCTGACACAAATTTCTAGCTAGCTCACCTCTTGTCTTTTCAGTGGAGCTTAGTTTTATCTGTTTTTTAATAGCATGCGGTCATATGAACATGGAGAAAATCCAAAATGAGGCTAAAGAAACACACAACATGCTGTTGACTGTGTGCTAACCTGCTAGCTTATTAAATATACCTAGCTAACTGCATGAAAGGCAGTTATTAACATAAATGTGGCAGTTTTTTTATTGGTAGTTGTGCTTTTATTGTCTTCACACCTTACTTAACATTTTTCTGTTTGGTAAATCCTAAAAGGTATTATCTGGCTGGCCTTGGTTGAACCACAGTCATTCCAAAACATTTGCTAATACGCTTCAATAACACTTTAGCTTGGATTTTTGTGCATGTAGAGAAATTCTGTGCCATGATCGTCACATCTTTGGTGTTGTATCTTTGTTCAGTTGACCGGTCCACTGGTGCCGCCACAGTTGGCGCAGAAAAATCAGCTAGATGTGCCACTGTTAGAGATTTCATGCAAGTGCTGCAGAAATGTCACAGCATTGACTGTATGATACTATTACTAAATCTCATTACACCCTTGCAGAAGCTCTGTCTGCACTGATGAAGAGTCAACTCGCCTTGCGTTGCTGAATGCTTGAAGTGGCTCCAACAGCAGGCCAATGGGCCTATGTTCTGAATAATTGAACCAATGATGATCTGACCATTTGAGGATACTCGTAGTCGTACATAGTATTAGGATTTGCATTTCACCCCTCTTATCTCCAGTACACTCACTCTGTACAGAGAGGATCACCGTATCTGACAGGAACACTTCATAGCTGCAGGACTTTGGGTTAAACAAAACAAGCACTCCATGTCTTCGTGTTCAGACACGTATAAAAGTCGTTTTAAATCAGTTAATATAGGTGGCAAATAGGAACACTGTGGCTGCGCTGTTGACATATGGAAACAAATAGGGTATTAAATGAGACTGCGGACTTCAAATAGCCTCTAGCTGATTAAACTCCATAAGGGAATGGGAAAGCAGTCCCAAGTCAGTCTCCATCTGACATGTAGGATGCAATTTAGAGGTCAGCGTGGTTTTGGATTACAGGGAGTCATTCTTCTCCACAGCACTAAACTGATGGACAAATATCCCAGCTGTGGTTCAGCCACACACGCTGAGGCACATTGTTACAGTTCAGCACACAGCGTTAGAGTAATCGTCCGTGCTTGTTTTTCACACTCGTCTGCGTTTTAAGTTCAAGGAAATGGTTTCAAAATTGAATTGTGTCTCTTCTGTTGTCGTTGAGGAACAGTCTAGTATTTTAGGAATCGGGCTTCGTGACGACGGCCTCCCATCTCAGCCTTCATTCTTTGAGGTGACTGAATCTCCAGCTCTCAGCCTTGTCCTGAGCAACAGCTGTTGCCGCCTCACAATACCACAAAGGCCTCAGTGTGGCATTGACAGAGCCACCTGCCCTCCCTCTTTGTCCTCACTAATACTGTACTTAGCTCTCCTCCTCCTCCTCCTCTTCGTCCTCTCCTTTATTATCCTGCTCCATCTCTCCTGCGCTGCTGCGTTAGCACCAAAACTGTTGACTGACCTATTTTGGTATTCCACTCCTCTTCACTCTGTTCGCAATTTGCAGCAGCAGAGTAGGTGACAGATAAAACAGCAGTTTTGCAAAACAAAAAAAAATTTTTTTTTTACATTTTAATCTCGGCCTCTAACAATCAACACCAGCCGTCCTGTGTGGACTTTCAGTTTTCCATCTTTGCACATGCAGCGCTACACTCTGAGCAGCCTCTGATTGGCCGGCGCCGTGTCTCTTACCTTAAATAGAACTTTGTGCCACTCTTCCGACACTGGGTGATTGTTTTACCACGGTCCAAATTCAAATGCTGATATACCAGTGAGGTTACACCATGGATGACTTCATTGGCTTCTTTTTGTTTTTTATTTTTGTCTGCAGGATTATAAAGGTTCTCCTCGTGCGGAAAAAATAAGTCGCTGTGAGCGCAGTGAAGAGAGGCACGGCGAGGAGCACCTCAGCAGTGACTCTGAGGGTAGGTGTTCCCACGATGCTGCTGCTGTTCCTTACTCAGAATAAAGGCTTTTCACCAGAACGTTACGTTGGCACTGGAATATTTCAACTACCAACACTGTGTTTTAATTAAAACGTGTCAAAGTAGGACAGCAGACTTTCAAGGTTTCCTCCCCTCTTAGTAAACGTTTTAGTGTCACTTTGACAGGAGACTAATTAATAATAATAATACATTTAATTTGTACAGCGCTTTTCTAAACACTGACTTTACAGGAATAAAGAAAAATGACAGGCAAAACTTTAAGTACATCAAACTAAGTCCTAATAATTAGAATAGTCATACATTAAAATCTGTTCCATCAGGGTATTCCTAGATGTGATTTGAATGTGGAAACTATTTAAAAATATATTTTTTACAATCTACTTAGTCTATGGTAGGTGAATGTGTGACTCTAAAAATCAACACGTACTGGAAGAAGATTGCTCAAGATTCTTATTGACTTGATCCGGAGTCATTTTGTCTTCTAATGAGTGGAAGTCAATTGGCAGCAATGGGGACACAAACGGTAATGAATGGCAGTAGAGTGCTACACACTGACTTTGCATAAACTTGATCAACATTTTTTTTCCATCCATAATAAACTCGTAAGTTTGGGTGACGTGGCATCCAAACTTTCCATTTTAATCTCGGGCTCTCCTCTAACATTAACACCAGCCGTCCTCTGTGGACTTTTAGTTTTCCATCTTCACACATGTAGCACCGCATTTTGAACAACCTCTGATACGGCTCTTCCAAATGTAAAAAGATATAAAACTTGATTACAATCCTGTGAATTGACCCACAGCTGAAATCAGAAGTACAGTGGTTTGAAAAGTAAACACACTTGATAAGTAACTAATGGGGGGGGGGAAGACATTTCAAGCCTTACCTGTCTGTGTCTTGCTGTAGGGGCCCTGCCCGTCTCTGTTCCTGGCAGCTACTCTGAGACCCGGCCCACTTCCTCTACCGGCCACATAAAGAGACCCATGAACGCCTTCATGGTGTGGGCCAAGGACGAGCGCAGGAGGATCCTCCAGGCTTTCCCAGACATGCACAACTCCTCCATCAGCAAGATCCTAGGTGGGTCCTCCCAGTGGCTGGTGGCGGTGGGTTTCTGCATCTGACTCTGTTCTGTTGACGTAAACAATACCCAGAAAGTCAGGTTAAAAAAATCAACATCCAGCAAGTCGGGTAATATAAAATAAAATCTGATGCTAAGATCAGTAATAAAGCCTCACCAAGGCACCACAGATCTCTAGCTAGCTCACCTCTTGTCTTAGTTTATGGTCTCATCTGTTCTTCTTTAGTAGAAAGTTGCTGTCTAAATATGAAAAAAACATCCAAAATGAGGCTAAAAAACCTAGCTTTGACTTTTCTGTTAACACAGTAGCCTGCTTGCTAACTTGCTAGCTTCTTAACTATAGCTAGCTAACTGCATTAGCATAATTGTTGTTGCAGTTTTTTTTCATATGTTGTTGTACTTTTATTGTCTTTACCTTTAGTACATCCTACTGAATAACTGTTCTTGGTTTGACATGTTGAAAAAGATATTAGCTGAATGGCTGCGGTTGAAATTTGGTTCGTGGCGCTTCAGCGTCACTCCAAAACGGTTGCTAGTGTTTCCATTCCAGGCTTTTCATGCATGTAGAGAAATTCTGTGCTTGGCAATAACAACTGAAAGAATTCTCGTTCTTCAACTTGAACTGATAATGTTTTGCCTTTTAGCCATTAAACATTGGAAGGATATTCTCATAATGGTTTTCTTCAAGCCTCAAAAGATGCTATGTAGTGTTTGAAGCTGCTGTTGGATAATATACACACAACCAGCTACAAAGTATTCATACGCTTTGAATATTTCCAGATAAATGGAAATGTTTTTTTTATTATTATTATTTAAAAAGTGTGTATCTTTGCCTCCTTTACACTAACCTAAATAAAAGGTCAAGTTGTATGAAAAAGAGGAAAAAAATTTTTACTGAAAAGAAAAAGTTGATAAAGTTGCAGTTTGACCAAAACTGGACATTTTCAAACGTCCTTGATGCTAAAGTCCGATTGCCTCCAGGCTCCAGGTGGAAGTCCATGTCCAACCAGGAGAAGCAGCCGTACTATGAGGAGCAGGCGAGGCTGAGCAGGCAGCACCTGGAGCGTTACCCCGACTACAAGTACAAGCCCCGACCCAAACGGACCTGCATTGTGGAGGGCCGAAGGCTGAGGGTGGGCGAGTACAAAGCCATGATGAAGAGCCGCAGGCAGGAGCAGAGGGCCACCTACACACACAGGTAGAGAACCAACCGACACGCTTCACACTCGCTTTGAGAAAGAGTCCATGAGGAGAGCAACAATGTCCCTCTTTACTGATGGTAACCCACGGTAACCATCCACAAACTGTACGGCCTTCAGCTTTTCCAGCCGTCTTTGGACTGTTGAAGTGTTTGGAGCCTGTCCTCCATGATGAATGCAACTCTTACAGTTCTTCAGATGAAGCGAACAGTTGTTGAAGCTTTATGTTATTCATGCTCTTTTTTCCCCACAGCAAACAACAAGCAGAAAGTTTCATAAAACAAATATTACAGATTTAATAACTCGGCCGGAGCTGGCATGGATGAAATAATTCAAACATATACGATCTCAAACATTTTTTTATTTCTCATTTAGTTATGTTAAAACTTCCGTGTACTTTAATGGTGGGATTTGACAGGGCCGTTTTAACACATGAAAGTGCTGTGATGTAAACCGGCTAACTTTCTGATCGGGTTTTACAAAATAATATCTAGAGTTGTAAATCCTATGTGACCCTTAGGAACTGTTATGAGTTCTTACTGTGTGTTTGTTTATAACACACTCTGTCCCAGCCTCTAACTCGGTTAGCATCCCAACAGCATGATGCTGCCACCACTAGGCCCATTGCAATAAACAATAAATCAATTAAATACAGTAAAATAAGCTCCATGATTTCTAATTTTATGACTTATCATTTTCCTCTTTCTACCAAAAACTGGATGATAAAATTCTTCCATCTGGTTCTTTGGTCTGAACTAGAACTTTTAGCGAAGAACAATTTTGTTTTAGAGACTTTATAATTGATTAATTTGTTATTTTTATTTTGTATATTGAAACTGTCTTCCAGTTCCAGTTTTCAATGTTCGTTAGTATTTAAAGTTTATTGGTCTTTGTGTCTCAATGTGTTGTTGCATTGTTATTATGCCATTACTATTAGGTTATTTGAAAATGGTCTCAAAACAATATTATCGTTTATCGCAATAACGTCTGGGACGATTTATCGTCCAGCAAACAGAGATGGTGCGTTCAGGGTGACGTAAAGTTGTAGTTTTCCCCAGTTGAAACATTTTACATGTAAATTCAAGTTTGGTTTCTTTCAGCAGAGCTTTCCACTCCAGCTGTTTCATTCGGGTTTAGCACATAGATTAGTACTTTTACTAGTGAATAAAATGAATAAGACTCATTGTTCATGTATCATGTTGCGTCGTGTCTGATGCCACGCCCTGACGGTGACTCATCCTGTCTTCCAGCCAATCAGAGCCGCAGCAGATCCAGTACTCCCAGAGCGACCAGTACTCGGCCGGCGGCTCCATCTCCGTCCCAGGCTTACCGTTTCACCCGGCGCTGCTGGAGCGCTACCTGCCGCAGGGCCCGCCCCCCGCCCGCAGGTCCGAGGACCGGGCCACGCCCACCCCACTGCCCAGGGACAGGGAGAGAGAGAGAGAGAGAGAGCGACTGCCCTACAGCGAAGGAGAAGAAAGCGACGTGGGAGAGAGGAGTGAGGGGGAACTGGTGCTGCTCACAGACTGATTAGGTCGGGCCCGGTGGGCCTCTGGGGGCCCGGTGTGCCTGGTGGGCCGGCAGAACAAGGAGACGGAGAGGAAGACGAACAGAACTTCAGCTTCAGATGTCGCTCCTGGTTTCGAGGCAATCAGAATCCAAATCCTGGACGACTGAGACGCCACACACACTCGCGCGCACGCACACACACACACTCTGCTTGTACATTAATACAAACTCCCCAGTTCCCTCACACAAGTCCTTATCAGTTCCCTTCCCAGATGAGTCATCACCTGCTTAGTGTTTTTTTTCTTTTCTTTTCTTTTAACTGTTGTTAGAATGTAGAAAGTTATCATTTAATCCCTTCTGCTTCTTGTTTTTCTTCCATGTTGCCTTTCATCAAACAATACGCCTCCCAGGGATTAGAATCGCTGCAGGAAACTCCAAAGGAACTGCTCAACTTAGATTAGCTGCTTTTCACCTGTCAGGCAGCCCAGGAGGCTGGACTGGGTCCGCACCGCCCCCTGTTGGTGGAAGCTAGTCGTTACAAAAGGCAGACATAAAGGTAGCACTGGACCGTTCACATCCAACCCGAAACCTCTGACCAAAGAAAAGCCTGATGACAGCAGGGTGCTTCACATCATCATGTCTGTTTTTAGAGAGGGCTGCTTTGTTCTTTTGTGGGTTTTTTTTTTTGTTTTCTTTGGCCTCCAGATGTCGATGCAGTCGTTGGCACATCTGGAAAAGCCTTCAAATAATTTATTAACCTGTCATCCCAAAACTCCAGCATTTAATTTGAGTACGTTTGTTTGTTGGTGTCCGCTCCCCTGATGATTCCTGTCAAACAGAACTAGAGAATTTTCTAACCCAGATTGTAAGGCATCATAAAGTCCACCAGGAGACTGAAGGGACACATCTGGTGGACAAATTAAAGGTTGGATTTTAATTTTAATTTTTTTACCTGAAATATTTTAAATTTGCAAAAATAATTTGATCATCTGACTCATCAGTTCGGCATTAATTTGTCCTTTTAACAGATTTTCTATTAGGAGGACATTTTATTTATGTTCCAGCACCTCCTAGTATTTATAATAATCATAATAATAATAATAAAGAGAAACATTTTGTTATTCATTGGCTCCTCGCCACCGTACAAAATGCATAAAATCAATTAAAAGATGCAATAATAAAATCACTTGAACAGGAAGTGCAGAAGGCATCAGATATAAAAGCAGTTTTAAAGAAATGGGTTTTAAGTTATGATTTGAAATGAGGGAATGAATCCATCATGAGCTGATAGTCACATCCTCCTCTTCCTCCTCCTCCTCTTCCTCCACATTTCCTCTGTTCTCCTAAAGTGAACTGTGTTTGCTTCAGTTCCCTCTCCGGCTCGGAGGGTTGACCCCCGACCTGTTGCATATATTTGTTTTTTTGCTTTTTAAGTGTTTCTTGATTGTTGTGTTTAATCTGTGCATTTAAATACATGTTGTTGTTTTTTTTTCTTGGTGAAACGATGCTGAAGTTCCTTCGTTCATCATCGTTCATATTCTCGTTCAGATCGTCCAGCAGCAAGAAAAACCATCCCGTGAATTGAACTGCCTGTCTGAAGTCACTCGACGAACTGTAACTTGGAACTGCAGAGGTGTAATATTCATGATTTGCTTTGTGATAGAAAATATATGAGTTACGACAACAGTGGCGCACTAAACAAAATGGATTAAGTTGGTTTCCTCGGAGAAAAATGAGTGATTGGGAACGCAACCTTTCTGTTGCGTACGAAAGGGAGCTGAACGTAAATAAACCTGCATCCATCTGACGGCGGGAAACACAAATTGTAATACGACAGCACTTTCCACTTTAGAGACACTGGTCATGATGGGTACACTGGCACCATAGTTAGTCCTCCTTCCTTTGTCTTGCTGTGTGATATTAAGTTTTGTTTTTACAAATAGGTATTGGTCAGTTATTGGTGTGATGGTATACAAGGATTTTTAAAAAAAACTTCTAGCTTCAGAATTGCATCAGTTTTACGTCCTATGAGCTTTTAATGGGAAAACCGAGGAGTTTTGTTCATAAATCACTAGCTAGCTGCAGTAAGACTGCTGCCAACAAGAGAATCCATTTAGAAAAGACACAATGAATGTTGCTGACAATAAGGGACGACAAACCATTACTCTCCTTTTGTTGTAAGGCAAACCATAACCAGCGACGACCGGTGTGTTTGTTTAAACAGCTAGCTAACCCAACAGAAAGCCCAGCTACACAAGCTAATATCAGCAGTAACAAACAAAACCTCAAGAAGTTAGTTAAATTATGTTCCTTCCTTGAGATTTATAATGTTTGATTCCCAGTAATATGATCATAAGCTACAGTTAGACCCTGAATTATTCATACCTTTTAAAGTAATGGTAATGGATGTTTCTTCTTACTGAAAACAGTGCTAATGTTTTAGCATTCTCCACATTTTACGCGCCTTTTGGCATCACCTAATCTTTAGCTCCCTCCACAAAGTTGTGGGGCTTTTTGACTTTATGTGCTAACTTTGGTAGCATTAAACTTTAGCATAGGTCAAGTTGACAAACCGTAGCTTCCTGAAATGATTCCTAGCTTTTATTAAATTGAAATTATTCAATTATTCCAGTTTTCTCAATTCTGGTTCCAGCAAAGAAATGTACGTTTGAGAAGAAGTTTTAAGAAGTTTGTTTCTTTTATTTTTTAAAGGTCTAGGTGAAGAAAACGGTTAACTAGCAGCTAACAGTTTAGCTTATTGAGTTTCACTGGTTGCATTAAAATCAACAAAGAAGAAAACCTGGTACTTAATGTTTTATTTTGTAAAAGAAAAAAAGTTCTTATGAATTTAAAGATATAACTTCATAACTGTGGTGTCTTTGTTCTCATCATATCCTGGCTCTGTGGTATTTAGATTATTTCAATAAAGAAGTTGTTAGCTCCACCATTAGCCAACGGCGAGGTCAGTTAAACAAGAATGGCGAAAAAGTGTCTCAGGCCTAAGCTGGACATGAAGGTTCATCAGAAACATGCTGGTTCTTTTGTGTACAGAGATCAGAAATGAGTTATTTTATTACATACTAGAACCACCTGTCATTACCCTGCTGATGTAAATATAGAAAAACTTTATTTTGTTTATAAGAGCTTGTGTAATTTAAAGGTGTACATTTCCATATGTTTTCAGAGTTTTTGAAAGACAATAAACTGGTTGTTTTAATCATGTTTGATGTTTTTAATAAGTTATACATCTTGCCAATTGCCTGGTTCTTCCAAATGCTCTACAAACCTGAATGGTTGCCATGGAGATCAAAAGATTTCTCAAACATGGATGAAAGAATTAAGGCAATACTCCCAGATATGTTTTAGATGCGGGAATATTATGACATGATGTAAAGCTCAAAGTCAATTCTACATGATACTGTAACTTTAACATTTTTAACGTTAAAATCGACGCAGTTTAAATTAAAATCCTGACCCTCGGAGCATTTTTGCAGGGAACAGTTTGATCTTCCAGATGGACCAACAGAAACCTTCTGGTTTATCTGGAACTGTCCAGTTCATTCTGCCTCAGTTGATCTTTGTAGAATCTAAGGATCTGCAATATATCTGCATCCTCGTGTCGGCCATGTTTATGAAAGGTCCGATGCCTGATGTTCATTTTCATCTTGTTGCCATTTGTTTCAGGATGCAGAGGGGAAGAGGATTTGGCAACAAAAGGAAAGCGAAATACATAAAATCAATAAATATTGGTTATTGGCCATAACAGAAATATTAAGACACAGACTTTCATATCAGTGCATCCTTGACGTCAGTTAAGTAACGATGGGTTTGGATCAGTTCAGTGGTGGTTTTCTGCTTTAACTCGTTCTGTTTCCACCCGAGTGTTACAGTAACGGGCAGGACGTCCCTCCACCCTGTTCCTCATGGGCAGAAAGGACCACAGGCCATCCACACACACACACACAAATGAGGCGTAACACACATGAGAATCCTTTTAAAATCAATTTAGTCTTTAATTGAAATATTTACCGGCAGTCGTTAAATAATTCTTTTCACTCCTACAGGCTGTGAACGATCACTGTACAGTAAACTTTTCACAGGATTTATTACAGTATTTACATCCTCCGTTCTCCACACATTTACAAATTCCAGTCTGCAAGCCAAACTCTGGCTCCTTTCACACACAACCCCGCGCTTCTGGTCGATGCTTTACAAAAAGAAAATCAAAAATAAACTCAACAGTGTCTTTTTAAATACATTCACTCGGAAATAATCCAACCTTGAATAAACTGCAGTTCAAAGCTAGACCGCCACTGGTGAAATTAAAGCACACGATAAAAAGGCGGGAAATGTAATGTTAGCTTCACTCAATAAATAAACTGCTTTCACAGCTTTGTGGGAAATTAATGTGCAGGAATGTTTTAATGCTACTTCTGCTCTGCTGAGCACAAAGCAACCAGTTCATCTGGTAATACTGATAACAGAGAAACCTCAGTGGTCCAAACATAGAGCATCGGCTCTGAGCAGAATCAGTCTGCAGCGTTTTCTCTGAGTAAGTCTGTCAGCAGATGAGGTCGGCTCGAGGTCAGAGGTCAATTCGGAGCGTTTCTACAGTGCAAATGCGCTTTCTCTCCGGGCCGAGCTGCGATTGTGCTTACTTCACTAATTTAGTCTGAAAATCTACGCGAGCTGCCCTGTGGCCTGGTGATCACAGCAGCTTCTCTGCTCCCAAACATGATGCCACATTTCAGCGGATCGTCACGGCGACATAAAAACGATCCTCTGTCAGGACCGCCAGGGTTTGGCTTCAGAGACGGACGGCTCCTCCACTTTCTCCCCGAAGTCCCTGCAGCTCAAAGCGCATCAGCATCAGAGAGTCTGCTCAATTAAGAAACCCTGCCGCTACACCACACCAGCAATGCAGGACAAAGGTCACGCTCCCCGGCGCCCCCGGTGGGGGCTGTACTGAACTACAGACAGACGTCATACAGTCACGTTGGTGTGAAGAAGTGGCTCAAAATGACTTGAGACAGAATGGAGGAGATACAGGCTGAGCTGCAGCGGTCAGGTTTTTATGTAGTCGATGTTTTTATGATTCTGTTTGCGATCCGAAATAGAATCTTCTGGTAGTTTTAAGTAAGAGAAAGTAAATTATGACAAGATAATCCTCATTTAGGCACCTATTGTTTTTTTTGTTTTTTTAGATGAACTAGCATGGAGTGTTTTGAGGATGACAGTTATATAGAGACGGACCAATCCCACAGCCAAATTTTACTGAAGATCCGTCCCATCTTCAGGCTCTGAACACGTCAACCAACAGGAGAGACTTTATTACACGTTCTATGACTTTTTTTTTTTTTACCAATTTTTATAGGGATGCACTGAGGAATTGGCTCAGATTTCCTAAATTTTTGGTGATGGGCCTCTGCAAAGGAGTGGACATCAGCCTGTCCCACTTTGCTCTGCATGACCTGGTGACGTGAGTGACGGACCGGATACAACATGTATGGTTGTATCTGAAGCTGGACTTTTATGGTAGCAATAGTCACAGTTGGCAACCTTTGATGCTCCAATTAGCAACTTTTCAGACCAAAGAAAATAAATAAATAAATAAAAATTGATGTCAGCCAAAATCGGTCTTGAAAGAGAAAGAAACAAAGAAATTGTCGATTGGTCAAAAAGTGCAATCTGTGCACAGACAAGTTTCTATAGACATTGTTAAGTTGCATTTCTAAAAACGGGTTCAATGAGTCATGTCATCCATGTGACCCGGTGGGCTGGATGTGGACGTTTAACCACACTCAGCCACTGTTGGCAACTTTTGGAGCTACATTCAGCAACTTTTCAGAGAAAAGAAAGTGACATAGGCCAAAACTGGAATGTCAGGCTTAAGAAAAAAAAGGAAAAATATTGGTGATCAGCTAAAAACCTGCAACCTGCACCTTGAAATATGTATACAGTTATTAACTTGCATTTCTGAAATCGGGTTCAAAGATTAATTTTGTCCAAACTAACAAAGTGACCTTGAACTACTCAGTATCCAATGTGTTACAGTAAAATTCAATATGGCTCCAGATGTAGGAAGCAGGTGGGAGTGTGAGGCTGAGGGAAGCAGAGGGCTGAAACATGAGGAGAGAGAGAGAGCAGACACAGAGGGCTTGGGGGTCAAAGGTCGGGATTTTCCAACATGTCTGGAAAGCTGAAATGGAAAGTTAACAGAGAGAGTCGCTGCAGCCATAAAAGCCAAGAAGCTGGAAAACCGGACAGACGCTCTGCTCCGCCCCGAAAACAAAAACACCAAGAGACAGAGAATAACTGAAAATAAATACACAAACTAAACGTCCAGCTCCTCTTCCTCACTGTGTGGTTCAGACAGACAGATTGACACGTGGGCTGAGCCGAGGCTCAGCAGCAGCCACCTGAAGGCCATGGAGTCACAGAATCCCAGCAGACATGAGCAGCTGGCACCAAACCTGAGGAGGAGCAGGAGGACGAATGATCCGGACAGGGGGAGCGCTGCGAGCCTCAGTGTGGGTCAGAGGTCAACATGAAGAAATCAATCAATCACATGGAGCTTCAGTCATTCTGCAGTCAGACTGGTGAAGGATGCTGAGGTAAGTTTGCAGGAGAGTAATTGCGCTTGATTAAGACGAAGGCTGTCTGGCGGTGTGAGAGGCTCCGCCCACTAGCAGCAGGTTGACATAACCGACCCGACCCTCGGCCTCTTCCTCCTCCTCCTCTCACTCTGGGATCTGCAGCGCCATCACTGTGGGTTTGATGTGGAAGTACTGGTTGAAACGAAGAACGGCGTACCTGCCAAAGACAACAGGAAGTGACTGACAGCAGCAGGAACGCTGGACAATAAATCAATAAACAGTCCCAGAAATGATTGCAATAAACAATAGTATTATTATTTTGAGATCATGTTTTACTGGTCTAATAATAAAAGCATAATAATGCAATCACACCCACTGGGGGGAGACAAAAAAAACTTTCATTTCTAAAGAATATTTGTCAGTGGAACCAGAAGAAATGTAAATATCCAAAATAAAACAGAAATATTTACAATGGATTAGAAAGTCTCTAACTGAAACTATATTTTAAAAAACATTCAGCTTAGACAGGAAAACAGGCTAAAGTTTAAGGTAGTGCTTGATACTTCTTATCAAATGTTTGCAGCATTTCTCAAAATGCCGGCTTTTCAACAATATTAAAGGGGAGCATCTCTAATGACTGCTGTCCAAATGGAAATTATCACACTTATTTTAATTTATCATATGAGATATCGCTCACACACTTTCACACACAAGAACAGGAACAGGAACAGGAACCTACCCGAGGAAGTCAAAATCGATGGAGGAGTATTTGGCTTGGATGAGAGCCCAGAATCCCCAGAAGAAGTGGGAAGCCTTCAGGGAGAAACGTTACACATCAGCTGTGGTTCCACAGCCGGGCTGTGTTGATCTGAACATGAACCAGGCCGTTTCTCCTCACCAGAGCAAACTTGTTGACCTGAACGTAGAGCGTCTCCAGCTCCCGCTGGCTGACCTGGTCGGTGTTCTTGGTGAACAGCTTGTAGACCTGCAGGTACTCCTTCAGCCAGTCCATCTGCATCTGAAGACTCGGGTAGAGGCCGTAGTCCAGCTCAGCCATGCCTGACCACCACAGGAACAGGATATGCCAGAGATATAACTGACCAAAAAAATCACCTCTTGCATTCAAACCGTAAAGTTGATCACCAACCTGCAAATTCGTTGAAGTGGTTGCCGATGTCGAAGGCCTGGTAGTTGTAACTGGAGTATTCGTAGTCTATAAAGTGAACGTGACCTAAAACACAACCAGTCATTAATTTATGGTCTTCAGTTATGTGCTGCGCTGTTGTTCCAAGACATAATCCCTCAGATGCTTTGAGAACCTGCAGAGAGGTCACACTCAACACAAAGTACGGCTCTATGCTGACGATATTCGTTTTTAATTGAAACTCAGCCGTTTTCCTGTTAGAGCTAGCCCAGATGTTGACCTTCTGTGCGCTGACTCTCGGCGGATGCCACCTACCCTCCTTGCTGTTGTGGATGATGTTCTTGCAGAGCAGGTCGTTGTGGCAGAGCACCACAGGGGAGCCCAGCGTGGACAGATGCTCCTTCATCCACACCATCTCCTGCTCCAGCACCGCCTTGCTGGGAACCTCCTGCTGGATTCTGGGGAGGGAGAGAGAGGAAATAGGGAAAAGATACAGTTTTTCCACCTCCTCTCTGTGCTGTGACGACAACCACGAGTGTCAGAAAACTCAACGCCAAGGTAAACAGGAAGCGGCAGGTACGGTTACGCTTGCTGTTATTAACCAAAATAAAGTGCGACTTGCTGTTTTGAAATCCGTGAGCTGGAAACATGTGGTGAAAAACAAGTGGGAACAGCAACAGAGCAAAGCTCACAGCACCAGGCGGTGGGAGGAGAACTCCTGCTGCTTCTCACATCTCATAATTCACTGGTTTTTATTCACGTTTGTCTTTTTCGTTTCTCTGCATGTTGCCCATGGCAACTTAAAGGGCCAAATTTACTTAGCTGTACGTCGTGTTAGAATATTATTCCCTCATCAAAAACATAACTGGAGTGTTGATTTCATGCGGGTTTGAGAAATCCTTGAATCTCCATGGAAACCATCCAGCTATGCAAAACGCCTGCCTGGACCAAGCTCCGCCTTCAAGATGCAGCTCCTCCTCCGAACTGCAATTTCAGAGTTTACGAGCTTCTGACTCACAGAGCTGCCCTCCCCCACTCAGCTCCTTCAGACTAGCCAGCAGCAATTAGCAAACAGCTGGTAGATCTGCGCATCAGCGGAGCTCATTATAGAAGCTACTCCTCGGTGACACACTGGTAAAAATGCTGTTACAGCGTCAACAGAGGAGCCATGCTGGGATGAGTTCCTGAAGGCGGAGCTTCACAAAGAGCAAGAGGTTTTAAAGAGACGGAGGCCCAATTTCAAGGACTTGAAATACAAAGTCAAATTTCTTTTAAATCATATTTGATATATATATATATATATATATATATATATATATATATATATATATATAGCATCTTTTTTAACAATTGAAGGTAACATGTTTACTTGATTGTGCTATAAAATGGTACTGTGTTCCTGGAAAACGCATAACACCGCTCCTTTAACTTTCATCTAGTCGTTGTGATCAGGCTCCAGACCGCCTCTTTTCAACCGACCCGTATGAGCTGCAGGCCGTTTCTGGCCCACAGGTTTAAGCCTCTGTGAGAGCCTCAGCTGACCAGGTCCAGGATGCTGAGCAGAGACCCCTACGCTGAGTCTAATGGGCTTATGGAGCCTAATCCCGACCGGGTCAGTCTGACGGGACGAGGCGAGGCTGGATTTCACACCCTCTGCTTCTCCTCACTGACTGGATTTCAGCTCATCCCACATTTTAAGGTGGATCTACAGTAATCTTACCACAGGATAGTGAGGACGGCATCTGTGGGAAACTCAGTGGGAAGAAAGGAGGAAGTAAAGTGAGCTGCTCCGTGCATGGAGCTCAGCAAACATCTGCCTCCGTGAGACTGATGCAGTCAGCAGTTACATAAGACACAGCCTGGCTTCGTACCAATAGACCTCTGTGTGCCACATTCGTTCAGCTAATTGGTGGAGAGTACAGGCTGAAGTTATCACACCCCTGGGACTCCACTGAAATCTACCTGTGTGTAACTTAGGCTACGCTCACACGGCAGGCAAATTAATCTGAAAAGATTTTTTGTCTATACACGACTTTTTCAAGGCAGTCTGAACTGTCTGATTTTGATCTTTTATTGCAAGGGTGAGTAAGCAGGTCAGTTATGCTAGCTTGACTTTGACAATCTTAACATGTAGATGTGCTGCGGAATGCTGCTTGTTTCACTTAAAAAAATGAAGTGTTTAAGATACCAACTATGACAGATCACCAATAGAGCAGGTGTTTACATTAACTAACCAACTGTGTTCAGATGATCGCGTATTAATAATCGCAAAATAAATATCAACCCTAAAAAAATACTGCAATGGACTGAAAGTTCTGTTCTTTGTGTGGGAAATATTGGTGTGTTTTTTTGTTGTTGAATCTTAAGACACTGACACTAATCTCTGCTCTATCAGCTAGTGGAGCTGATGTCAGCCAGTTGCTATGGCAATGGATCCGTATGTAGTGTTGAGACGACAGAGAGAAAAAAGAAAACAAGTGGTTTGGAGTTGTTCTTCAACTGTTTTTCTGCATTATTTTCCCTTTGCTGTGGCGCACTGCACTAAATTAATGACGCCTACATCTCCAGGTTTCATTTAGTTGTTCTACTGCGGCACTGCTGCTATGGGTGGCAGATAAAAGATTCGTCTTTTTGCCCTCTGGCATTGTGCGCATGAGGGAAATTTAGGACGTAAAAGATGGCTGAAATTTAGCATTATAAAATGATGAAGGCGTTTGTGTCACTGGAGAACATCCCATTTACAAACCCACCACTCCTGGTCCGACCACTGTTGAAAGGAATAAGAACAATAATTCCCACAACAACAAATAGTTTAGAGGGGAAGAAGCTGAAAACCAGGCATCAGTTTCCTTTCTATTCATAGTGAAGCAGGACTCTGTGTTGGTCTGTTCCGGCAGAACACGCCGAACGTTGCGGTCGTAATGTGAAAGTGTGGAAAAGTTCAAAGGAGGTGAATGAATACTTTTAAAAGGCTCTGGGCGTCAGAATCAATAGAGTGACTAATCTGTGAGCCAGCTGCTGACGACTGCTTGCCAACATGGCTGAATAGATGACTTATAATCAGACATTTAGATAAGCTATCAGTGAACGTGTGTAAATGTTATTCAACTTGTTCGGGGTAAGAGTAGAAACTGAACTGAAACTCAGGATGGATGATGAGGTGATGCAATGTTGTGACACAGACTCAGTGTGGATCCAGGATGCAAAAAGCTTCTTTTTTCCCCTCCTGTTTGAGTTCATGTTCATGTTAACTGACATGTTAAATATTCACTAAGTAACTCTGGGATAACTTGTTGGCTGACTTCAACTTTAATTGCTGATATAAAAGTTTGTGTTTGGCTAAAACCATAGAAGAAATGAACAGTTACAGGGGAGAGCTAGAGATGCTATTGTTGTGTTTCTTGGGTTCAATATTTTAGATATATTTACACTTCATTTTAGCATCTCTGGCAGATAACCCCTCAGAAACTGTAAGCGGCTCTGCTGGAACCTCAACCTATTAACAGATAATTCTCCTCTATGGACTAAATATTCTGGTAAATTTTAAATTCCACAAGGATTTCTGTCTTTTTGTTTGCAAAAAACATTTAGACTCAGCCATCCATGTTGAGTTTGCATACAAATTACACAGATAAGAAAATAAAGGGGACTTACTGTGCAAAATTCACAATAAGTTAATGTTTATGTTGGTGTCAGGAAAACGAGCTTTTACAAAAACCTCCTGGCTGATGAGTCACATTCAATGGGCCCCGAGTCATTAGGAAGCCGAGCTCAGTCCGTTACCTAGCAACCCAAGCTGAGCTCCTGAACGTTTGGTCAGCTGGTTTTACCGCTGCATTCGCTGTGCAATGGCTGCTGGAAAAGACTAGTGTGTAGTCGTTGACTTACCATCCAGAAACTACTTGCTGCATTCTTGTTGGTTGTGGAGGAGGATCCATGTCTGCTTTTCAAAGATACAGTTCTGTAATTGAGTATCTGATTGCCTCCATTTTCACGTGAGTGTAAATGTGGAGTTGGGGGGCGTGGCCAGCAGCAGCTTATTTGGATTTAAAGTAACAAGACAATTTAAATTCACTAAAATCTCATTATCCAAGAATGATTTGGTCCATAAAATGTAATGAACATGTTTTGTGTAGACCATAGACCCATCCTAAAGGGTTCAAGGAAGCATAATAGATCACCTTTAAAAAAAGGGAAATATTTAATTAGAGGAAGACTGTTTATTCTGTATCCATTAGATAGATGGTCCATTCTTAGAAGGTAATTATTGCTTAGACAGGAAACAATGACTCCAATCCCATCTCTAATTTTAATATAGAAATTCATTCACTAGTGCTGAAGTCAGCTGGTCAGTGCAAAAATAAATCCAATATACACATGTGATCACTCTCCATAACAACAAACTCAACATTTGTATCAGAACCAGTGATTTTTATGCTCCTGTTAATATGGCTACATCAAAGCCCAGTAATGTATTTACTAGGCCATTATTTAAAGATGCAAACCAGACAACCTGCCTCTCTCTCTCTTTCTCTCCAGTGCTGAGGTGACAAGAGCGTGGCAGGAAACCACAGCTGCTCCCACTTATTTTCCAGGCAAACCAGGCAGCTCTTCAGGCAACATTTGCATGGTCATCACAGTGAAAGTTGAACAAAGTGGAAAGAGAGAGCTTACCTGATGTTGGAGGCCTGATCGGTGAACTCTGTGGCCACCAGGGAGAAGTACTGCCGCATCTTGATCCACAGGTTGGGCTTGGGGATGCAGCCGTTGTGAGCATGGATGGCGTGGATCCGAGCCATCTCCCTGGCTATCAGCCTGAGAGCAGAACAGAACCAATGAATCGGCTAGACAATGAGTTCAGACCCAGAAAACAACTGGTTGATGATGCGGTCCTAACCGGATCAGGGTTGGGTCCCGGACGTCCTGAGGCCCCAGAGCGTCCCCCTGCATGAACTCGTAGCAGATTCCGTTCTGGAAGGTGCAGTAGAGGCGCGGGGCGCAGCCGTTAGCGTGCAGCACCTGGAGCGCGGCAAAGCAGAGAACGGGTTAGGCAGGAGAACCAAACCCCACGCGCCTGGAGGTCAACCCATCAACACGCCCACGCTACCTGGAAGCTCTTCAGCTCGTTGTCTCTGTCCACGATCAGCTCCGTCTTGTTGCCATACACTCGGACGAGGACCACGTCGTCGGGGCTGTCGTCCACGTAGCAACCAACCAGTTTGTTGGTGGTCCCATCGGTGAAGGACTTGAAGAGAGAGACAGGAAGTTAGCGTTCCTGCTATGAAGCACGTTTCCTGAAACATTCCCACCTCCAACCTGCTACACCTCATGAAAACTGACTTGAGCCAGCTTCTTCCTTCTATTTACAAGAGAATAGTGTCAGTACTAAAGGTGCACAGACTTCAGTCTTTATTCCGGTTGTTGGAATTCTGGTCTTGGTCGTTACCAATATTTTTTCATCTGTATGTATCAAGCGATCACCAGTCAACCAAAATTAAGGAAGTTGAGGTCCATTTATCGATTTTACTGATTGATCGAATCTTTGGTTTTTGAAGACATTAACTTTGACAATCTTCTACGTATTTGGACTTTGAATTCAGGTCAAATCACAGAACAGATCGTTGAAATAAAAGCCAGTTCTTCGGTTATTTGTAATTTCTTTTTAAGAAAACAATGTGAGAAAAAAGAAGAAACATAAAATTCGGTCTGTGGTTTTACTTTTCAGCCATATTGCCCAGCTCCAATACAGTTGTTGGCATGTCTGATTCTAAATTAACTGACACAATGTCAAAACTCTATGTCAATTGACGACCTCATCTTGAGAAAGGTAAAAGGTGGAACTTGGAAGTGTATAATTCCAAACACAAAATCAAGAAACTGAGTTGCAGAGTCTGGAAGGAAAGGGGAAAATGTCTTGGAACCAGAGTCACACACAATATGGAGGCTGAGGAACCAAACACTGAAACATCTTCAGTTCTTCTTCTGAAGATGGAGAAAAAGAACTAAAGCTGATCATTTCTGCCACAGTGAACCAGAGGACCATCACAAGCAAGGCAGGTGAAACCTGGAAAAACACCTAACAAGTTCTCTGCAAAGGAGCTCAGACTGATGCCAGAGCTTTGGCTCTTTGGAGGTTTGGTGTTTTTGCAAAAGATGAAGATCAGGAAGAGTTAGTGCAACCGGACCCTCGATCAGTAGAAGCCTTGGACAGAGGGAAGGTCAGCCCTGACGAGCCTCTACGAAATCACCCTAACATCTCACACATGGGCAGTCATTACCACGGAAACGTCTGTCACAGCAACCATGGCAGCTAGCGTGTTCTGTTCACCAAACAAGGGCAGAGAAACACCTGTGTAAATATGATGAGCTGCAGCAGAATGCAGAGGAGGAACAGCAGGTCTGCACACATTCTCCTTTATTTACCGATGAAGTGAGAGATGTTTAGCTCATACACAAGGGAGGATCAGCATGGTGTGTCAATAAATGATTTAGAATCACACCACCGCCTTCTGGATCATACCCACAACAAACTGTCAACTGTCTACGCCACTCTGGCACCCCAGGGTTTCCTCTGGCAAGGCAAAATAAGACGCCACACCTTCAGAATGACGTTTTGGGGTTTTTTCTGTGCGTCTCTGCGCAGTGCAGTGGATTTTACTCATCATGCAAGACCGGTCCAAGGCTGTATGAGGCCTGGAGCAGAACTTGACTTAGGGGCCCCTCTTGCTGCTAAAGACACAAGCAACTGACAGCTTCTGTGTTAGATTCAATCTGGGAGAAGGGAGTAGTTTAATTGGCCAACCTAAAAAGCAATAAGTTATAATCGCAGTTTACTAATTTGTATTTGTGGGCAAACAGAGCTCAAACTCAAAGATTAAACTCACAGCATCGGATTGTAGCTATGGTAACAAAACAATTTAACTATGAATATTGTTCTTTCAACTCTTACAAAGTAAACTTGCCAGCTCCTTAAAATCTTACATATAAATGTTAAACAATTTGAAATCTTTTAATTTATGTATACTGAAACCACTCAATTAAATTCATTCAGCATAATTGATATTCATTTTTATTGTGTTTTTTGATTTATTGTTTTTAAGACTAGTTGTGGGTATAAATAGCGTTTCACTGGTGATGTTTTCCAGTAACATATAATTACCCAGTAATACTTTTTAAATTTCCTGTCTACTTAACATCTTTTAATACAAAAACACGATGGACCACCGGTGGACCGCCTCGGCGCCCCGACCATCGGGCTTAGCAAGTTTTCTGGGGGAAACCCTGGTTGATTAATATAGTTTAGCCTTCATACATAATGTTTCAGATGCACTTTGAAGGCTTATGGTATTTAAAGGGGCAGTGTTACGTAAAATCAACTTTTCTGAGCTTTACATCATGTTGTAATGTTATTCCCACCCTCTCCCGTTACTCTCCCATTCAGCTCCTTCAGACTAGCCAGAGGCAACTAGCAAAAACCTGGTGGAACTGCAGATATGTTGAGCTCATTAGAGAAGTTTCTTCTCAGTGCAACGCAGGTGAAAAAGTTAAAACGGGTTAACAGAGGAGCCATGTTGTGATGACTTCCTGAAGGTGGAGCTTTACAAAGAGCTAGAGACAGAGACCTAATTTCAAGGTGCTTAATTGCAAAGTCACATGTCTTTTTAGTCATGTTTATATATATATATATATATAAAATCGGAAGGTCAGGTTTAAAAAAGCCTTAGAGGAAACGCTGCACCGTCACCAGTCAGTTTTCCAATAATGTGGGGTCTTTCCACAACTGGCTGAGATTCCATCTCCAATGTGCAAACAGATTTCATTTTCATAAGAGGTGATGAAGAAAATGGCTTATTGAAGAAGTGGTTTTAGGAATGTTCAAGGAGTTTGTAGAAACCCAACTTCGTTGCGTCAGTCAGGCTCTTCTGCAATACCAACAGCAAGCAGAAAGCCCTAGAAATGAAAAACTAAATGTCTGATTGAGAATACCAACATACAGGCTGCCTGCGTCCGTCTCTGCCCAGACGCTCACTCACACATATCTGACATTCCAAACGCGACTCGCCACAAAGACGGGCGCACAGGCATCTCTGTTATCACTGAACATTCACCAGCACGCACACACACACACACACACACACACACCCACACACGCACCCACACACACAGGTCCCAGTACAGCTCTGATCCCATCCACCCAGCACACAATGCAGCGTCTAACACCAATGCATGTAGCACAGTGTTTACATCCTCAGCAGCAGGTGTGTGTCTGGTCAGTGTGTGTGGTACCAGATTCAGGCAGGGATTAGCTACTATGATGCAAACATGCTAGCTGTGTTTGAAACGTGCAGCTGGAGACGAAGAACAGTAAAATCTGGACATGAGTCACTTTAAATGTCCATTTTATTTTATTTAACTTTGAGATTAATGAAGTGTTTTTGAATTTGAATTTGTCTTCTAACCAGAACTCAACCAGGATTTTCTGGTTCTATCATCTAAATGCAACAGAAATAAATCATGTTAAAGTACAAAAAGAATTTGGTCACAAATTTCATACAAATTGGAACTCAAACTTCTTGCAGTAAAAAATGAGGTAGGCATGGTTTAAATATGTTCTTTACTAGCCAGCAGGTCTCAGGTTAGAGTTTGCAGCTGAACCACCTGAAATATCTTCACCACCAAATATCCAGAGGTGCAGAAGAAGAAAGATGCTACTGCTTCACCTCAGACAAAGAATGAGCTGTTCAAAAAAAAAAAAAAAAAAAAAAGAACCTAACAAAAACTGGCATCGGCCTGAAAAAACACACCAACCTGTGATCCTGATTTTGAAACAGATGGAAACTTGATGAAACTTCATAATGCAAGGCATTGAGTTACCAAGATGACTAGAAAAGAACCCAGCAAGTTCAGTTTATTTCTTTCCTTTTTTTTTTTTAAACCTCAGCATGAGTGGAATATCACCATATTTGGCGCAAAAACACTCGTTTGACTTCGAGGAGGGCGAGTTTCCCCTGTCCCACTGCCAGACTCCAGTCTCCATCTGATCTCAACAGGTTTTTGTGTTGACTAGTCCTACTGACAGACCACAATTACTGCCGTCTGATGCAGACTTTTCTTTTTTTTTTCTTAATTAAAAAATCAAGACTACAAATCAAGAGAAGCTGAGCAAAAAATAAAAATAAAATCACGTTTGGGCATCCTCAGCTTTAATTTGAAAATCCCACCTTTGGGAAGGACACAAACATTTAAGACATAGGGTCAAAGATCAATAGCTTTGAAATGAGCTGCAGATCACAAAATGCTTCTCCATTATCTAATATTTTCGCTGAACTGTGCCGTTACTGCGGCCTTGCTTGAGTTGATGAAGGTTCTGACTGTACTGCTCCCAGCAGCTGCTATCAGCATTCAGTCACACAGGCGTACAAAACCGACGTTAAAACCTGGAGACTTGACAAAGAACTAAAACTCAAAGTCAGCAGGCTGAATACAGTTGGTCTTCCTCTTTGGACAAATTATGGATCCTTTAACAGTAAACATTTTAACAAAGGACAGAAAAAGTCCAAACGGGAAGATTTGGCTACGTTTTACTTTAGAGCAGGGAAGCAGTCTGGCCTGTTGCCGGTCAGAGATCCTGACTGACACTAACAGATCTAAAGATATGCTTGTTTTAATGATGTCATGGCAGTAGTTGTTGATTGACTGATCTTTGATGACTTTCAACATTACTGCGCTTCCACTACCATTACGTTAGATATACTGTATGTGATGCTTCTTGAAAATTGTTCCTCAAAGATATTGGAATGGGTGAAACTGTCTGTTTGCCAGGCTTGTGGAGACAAGCTGAATACAAATGCAAGCCACACCTTTCAGATTTTTCTTTGTCCAGCTATCTTTAAATTGTATAATTGTTCAACTGAAAGGCGCATCATTGATCCCCATATATTGTGGAGCTTGGATTCAAGTGGGGTTTTTTTGTGTTTGTCTTGTTTTGTTCTTTTAGGCTGTAGTGGTATTTATTGTTCAATTAATAGACATGAAATAAAGAGTAAAGTGAATGAGAAGACATGAGGCAAATGGTCCCAAGACCGGGAATGACAATAATATCTTTTTGCCAACATGACTATCAGAACATATTAGACATATAATCCACTATCATTAATAAATTAGTAGAGAGTCTCGCCAGCAGTCAGCGCACTGTAAAAGAAATGCAACCTGCCGAATAGGTCATGTTTCCCGGCCTTGCCCCTGCCTCAGCCCGGTGATGCTACGGAGCTGTCAATCTTAGCCTAGCCTAGCACAGCGGCTAATGTTACCTTGGTTCTGACGCTGTCAGGCTCCCACGCCGGTCTCAACTCTTGAATGAGCTTCATCGCCCCTTCTTTCACGTTGTGCTCGTCTACGAACACGGGAATTTTCCTGATAACCGGCGACCCGACAGGCACATGTATCTGCGTTTCCATCCTGCGGCAGCTTCTCTGAAACCGTAACCTCCGAGTTCTTCACAGACGTCTCTCCACAGCGAAGCATACAAAGAGCTGCTTGGTTGTAACGTACCGGTTGTAACGTGTTTTCAGACTTTGTTTGACAAAATTATCCCGGTACAAGCTGGAGATTTGACGTTGGACTGAAGGGACAGGGAATGTATGAACAGACTGACGGGGCGCGGATGCTCGTCGTCGCCGGTTTCCTAAGAAGCCAACAGTACCATTTCCTCCTGCTAGGCTCCGCCCACCGGGGGATCATCCGATTGTACCACACGCCGATTGAGACGCGCGAGAGTCAGACACGCCCATTATTACCGAGTGCTACCGAGTTTAACCGAACAAGATTCACCGCTAACCGTTAGTGGAAATCTGTTTTAGTATATTGTCCTGAAGAATTCGTTTATATTTAGACAAAATAGTTGCCATTTTACACCAGGACCTCTAGAGTAACCGAGGAGAAGTTGTTTTAGTATACTCTTCCAATATATATTTATATTTAGACATAGTAATATGTTTATATTTAGACATAATAATAACCATTTTACACCGGAACCTACAGAGTAACCATAGAGATAACATTTCCTGAAGGTTCTCCGATGTGTGGGTCTATTTTACACCGTTTGTGGATAAGGGAGCATTTCCCAAAGGTTCCCTGAATGTTAGATGCAACGTTCACATAAATTTTGGACACAACCAAAATTAAATACATTTTGGAATATCATATTGGCTGACAAACTGATGGGTAAGCTTGTAAAATAGATCATGCAATTAATATTAACAGTAGCAACTAAATGCGTTTCAGTTAACTGGATTCTCCAACATACCATATATGGTAAGGCAAGATGCATGGGGGGGGTTGGAAAAATTAATAATTTACTCTGTAACATTTCAATACAACTATATGGGGATTTACTTCTGCGATACTAAAGCAGCAAAGTTGCTGAATCTGAGTTGCTCAGTTGTTGGTTTTGCCTCTGTTTTGCGTTCTCTTCTTTGTCTCTCTTGTCTTTCATGTGGCTTTTATTTTAAATCCCTGCATGCATTTTCTATCCTCACAGCTGCATGTGTGCAGGTGGAGGTGAAGAAATATCTCTGGATAATCTCAAAGATCTGTGGGCAACTTCATAACTTGATTTGGGCTTTGATGTAAACCGTTACTATGGGCCTCTGGGCAGAGGCGAGGCTCTTAGTGGAGTTGTAGAAACACATGAACCGAAAGATGACCAGCGGAGATAGAGCTTAGTTTTCATACACTGTATGGAATATACGTTTGCTTTATTTTAACTAAATTTCACTTATGAGTATTGTGTGCAGAAGTTTGTGGGGAAAAGTTAATTGAATCCATTTTGGAGAAAGGCTGTAACAAAACAAAATTTGGAAATATTATTTCATCACTTTATTAGTTACAAAATAATAAAATGTTGTGAAGTCTTTCCAGATGTAAGTCCAATCAAATCATTAACGACTGTGGAGAAAATGAAGAAGGTCCAGGGGAACAAAGGGAGTTGTGCATATTAATACTCTATTTAGTGACGCATCACCGTATGCACTGGAAAAAGGATTCATATGGACGCTAGTTTGATGAAGCTTCAATATCTGTCAAAAGGGAATAAGGACTAATATAAAAATTTTAAAAGTGTACTATTTTTGTTTTAATAATATGAGGCAATATGGGTGCTGAATGTAAAAAAAACGGACAAGAATATTTGTGATGTAGAACAAAACTAACAGCGCTTCAAAGCAAAAACTTCATTCTTGCAGTACCATCACTTAACCAAATGGTGGCAGCACAGCAGCATAAATGTGGCAGAAATTTGAAGGGAGCTGACACACACAGAACGCCAGAGCAACAGACGTCAACCTAGCCGCCATATTGTGAGGGTCAATTTATGGGGAAAGAAAGAAAGAGAAAAAGAAAGAAGGAAAGACAGAATACAGAGGAGCACGGCTCTACTCTAGTTTCTCATTGGTTGACAGAGCTCCTCTCCGTTTTTCTAAAGCTGAGCTGTATGTAAGGCTACAGAAGGCTTGTTTCAGGAACCTCGCTCTTTTGGCTGTGATCCATGTTCCAATAAAGTCAGACCTTTGCAAAGGTATAAGATCAGTGGATACCATCAGTTTCTCATGTACCATCCAAAATTAAGAAAATCAGGTACAATTTATGGGCTCACCTCTAAAAATGATTTGTATATGTGCATTTTTTTCCACATATAGACTAAGCCAAGTATAGACAGTTTAAACCCTAATTGTACCTTTACACTATTTATTAAAAGTTGACAATTTTCTAATATTTGTCTGCACTTTCACAGCCAATCTGAACAGCATCTACATGTAGTAGAGTTTTGTTAGTAATAGTAGATTATGAGATTCTGAGGGTTTTGGCCAAGTTATAGCGAGTGAAAATTTGAATACATAGTACGTCTCAAATCAGACATGTTATTATATTGAGTCATAGCTAGCAGGTTTTATCTTTGACTATGTGACGTTGTTGGCAAATACCAGTACTTGTTTTTGGCAGCATGAAGTCATGTTGTGCAAAATGCCTTGAGGCATGATTTTACACGTCAGTCTCAGTGTGTGTTTAAACAAAAGATCCATGAGCTTAGCCTGCAGCGTCCCTGCATGTTGTCGAGTTTCAGAGGGACCCTGATAAAATGCAGAGCAAACAAAGTGATCATCTTAAGTTGTCTAAAATTCAGCAAAGGTTAAGCACAACACAACTTGCTACACTGTAAAAAGATCATCTGGACAATTTTATATATAAACATTCACATTATTCAAGGATAGCTCCATTTTATTAACATTATCTACTTTATTTTTTAATAAGAAATCCTACCTAACCTATTTATGTTGATTCATATTGTGATGACAGCCGATTGAAGACAGCTGTTATTCTCTGTCGTTGTGTGTAATGACCAGCAGAGCAAGCTAAGCTTATATTATGAATAAAAAATATCAACTTAGCAAAAGCTAAGAACTACCTTAAGACATGGTTGAAAAGGTTGATTAGGAACATACAGTAGCTAACAGCAAGTCATGCTTGCTAGCTAGCAGAGATTTTTAGCCCTGAAAATGCGGTTGCTAGTGATGTGTAGCTGAGGCTGCCAGCAAAAACGTTTATCCCACCTTGCTAATGTACATTTAAAAAGTTCATTACTATTTCATGAACAATTTATACCTGCTGGACCATCAACCAGTTCACTCTGGGTTTCATTTTAACAACATGGTGGTGCAAATGAGCAGAAGAACAAATGCGATCTTAATAATTAGTCAGAATGTAACTTGAGTAGAAATTGGTTGGATTGTAGCACGTTTATTTGGATGTTAAAACTAACAGAATTTCTATTAAAAGGGAAAAAATACTGATTTGACCAAATTAAACATATGCAAATTATTGCATAACTGTGCCACCATGCAGAACCTTAATGAAAGCAGAAAGAGCTAAGGCTGTCTAGTTCTGGTTCTGGAGTTCTCACAGCTTGAGGCGGGATCTTATAGGCACTATTCTTTTCTCGTTTGGTGTTTAATCCTTTGTGACTGGTCAGATAGGAGGTGACTGATGAAGAAAGCGGTTATTTTGTAATTCCTTCTTTTACCCTTGCTGCAAACTTTCCTGGAGTTCTCCATCTGGTATTGTTTTTGTGAAAAATGTCCAGTGGAGCCAGCCTGGCCATCGCCTTCCTACGATATTCAAAGATGCTGTTCTGCTCGCCGTTTCTCTCTCCGCAGTGCGCGATGGTTGTTCACAGCGCGTTCGGTTTCATTCGTAGCATATCTCACATGGTATCACTTTCTTCACAAACGTCAAGGCCGAGGGTTCAAATCAGATCCGATCATTTCAAACTTCGACAGGAGGTCTGGACCGACAGCTCAAAGCATAGAACAAGCGGTCGATTTTTTACCAGGCTAGTCCAGAGCAGGTCTTTGGTGTTATTCTTAACACATTCTCTAAGGAAACAAGTTTTTCCAGTGAATGTACTGATGCTGCAAGAGTTCAACTGCTTAGTATAAATGTTTACAACTGACTAATAACTACTAACAGTGGTACAGGACAACGTGTGATGTGCAGTGCAGTCACACCCAGGTAATATCCTGAGATCTACTACCTGTAGCCACATGCCTCGTCTGCAGCTATGTTTTAGCCGGGCTCAGCGCAGCCTCTCTGGTATGTTACTGGCAAATTGAGCGTGAACCTGTCTCCCTGTGTTAGTGGGCTGTGTGTAGGCCTCATTCATGACCCAGGTGGGACAGCTCAAAGGTAAACCTGGCCTTCTTCCACAAGTCCGGAATGAGGAAATGTTTGCACTGTCACACACACGCACGCACACACACACAAATGTTTTTGAAAAAGTGAGCGATAAATCACATTCTATTGAAGAAGAGAGTCCTGAACGAGTTTCCTCTCGAGCCTCATCCCTCATGTCAAAGCCCATGTTGACACACTCCTCATCCATCACGGATCCTGTAGTTTGGATAAACTGGATGGTTTTCTGAAGAGGGAAGTGTGTGGCTTTGTCCATCAGATGTTTGCATTGGCTTAACAGTTTTGAATGTGATCGGCGACAAAGTGGCATTGATAGATGTCTGAACCCTTAACTCATACACGTTACACTGCAAAAACACAAAATCTTACAAAGTATTTTGGATTTGAATATATTTGAAATAAGACAAAACTAGGTTTTCAGTAACTTTTCAGCAAGATATAAGAGTTTGTTTTTTGTCAGTAATTCCTTAATATGGACGGAAAAAGTCCTAGTTCCACTGGCAGATTATTTCACTTATAATTTGGGAAAAATGTCTTGTTGTAAGTGAAATTATCTGCCAAAGGAAACTACTGCTTTTTCATCAATATTATTCAATTCAATTTGATTTAATCAAGGACAGCCCCCTGAACAATGTTACACGTTGTTTTGACAAACGGGAGAGACGGACGATACTGACTAAATAATTTATTGCAACAAGAGTTTGGCTGAAATATTTTTTGAAATAATTGAGAAATATGGGGGAAAAAAACAACAAAAAAAAACAACCAGACTTAATCATAAAATGATAAAGCTACAAACCCTTAAATCATTGCATTGTTACATATTTTATGTGGATTCTTTGAAACTAAGGATGTGGAAATACATTCCACATGATGGTGGGTTTGTAAGAACAAGGCAGGAAATTAGCTAAATTTGAAGAAAATTAGAAATCCCCACTGTTCTGCTCACATGAATAGAATTAAGGTTCCACAAATCGAAGAATTTGTAATCAATGCACCAGGACTCAGTCCAGGTTTGAGGACGGTGGACTATTATTATTCACAAGAGTTATCGACCACATGATTAGCTGAAATGTGTGAATACCTGAAACCACTGCAAAAATCATCTGGCTGCCAATGTTAGCAGTCTTATCCCAACACATACCTTAAGATGCATGAATATGTACAGTGGAAACCTTGACTCAATCAATGTTCTGCTAATAATTTTGAGTTGCGTTCCACAGAGAAATCCACAGATAAGGTCCACTGTAATCAGGTTTGTCTAATGCCTAAAAGACGGGGCTTCATCCATGTTGTAACAAGGGCTATTTATGTGCAATGTGAGCAGAATGTGTAAATAAAAACACATCAAAGTAGGAAGTTTTCCTTGTTTAAGTCAAAATAAGAGTCCCAAACATTCATGACAGAGTTTCAACCTAAAAAAAGAAGAAAAAAGAATAATAATTAAAAAAAATCCTATTTGGGGCCTGCCATGCAAAGCAATGGCAGGAACCTATTACTATTGTCGGAGAGAAGCGTCTCTTTAAGTATTATTCTTTATTTTTCTTCCGTAACCGTTAATGCGGCTCATACCGCTGGGTGCACACCTACAAATGAGGTATCAAAACGTGCAGAAAATTCACGCCATTGGAGCTATTACTTTTGGTGGGATTTGGGGTTAACGTGGCGACATAATTCGCAAAAAACTACGAAAAAAACCCCATTATAAGTCAATGGGAAAAATCCTAGAAATACCCTATTTTTGAGGATTTTCTGTGTCGTCACAAATTCACCTAGAAATGCCATTCAAATTTCATTTTGTAGATACGTCTGTGATCTCTTCGAAAGTGAAGACGGCTCGTCGATACCAGTTACGGTTTGTCCACAATTTGTCTCTAAGCGACCCAAAGTTTCTCATTTTTCCTAAAGTTAGAGTGTCTCTCTGGCTGCTTAGAGTGAGAGATGAAGACAACTTTTTCAGCCCAAATCATTTTTGAAATCGCCATCACGGCCACAAATATCGCACGATTAGTATCAAAATCGGTCCTGACATTGATACGCCTGTCTGCTCCGGTAAAATGTTTTCGAAATTTATCTAGACCGTACGGTTTTCTGTCACGGTGCTTCAGAGCAAAGTCATGCGACAGGATTTTCTGAGGCTCTCAGGCTCTTTCAGTAACACTTCACACCTTGGTGTGAAACTTATTTAACATAGCAACGGAACTCAAGAGGCTATTGGCTGCTGATTTGGACTACAAATACGCATCATTGTAGTTCTATCTATAGTGAAACCCTGAGTTGAAACAGATCAGGACTGAACTGGCCTTTAGAACTAATTGCTGCTATGGGCTGTATATAACTGATTTAACTCAGTAACTGTTACACATGGGATTAGTTTTGAACTTTAAAATGAAGCTTAACAAAAATTTCACAATAAAAGCCTTGAATATTTTTACATCATGTAATTGCTCTTTTTGGCTTTATTTGACTTTTTCATCCAAAGCACTGTTACACATGGTATTAGTTTGGCCCTTTGAAATGAAGCTTAACAAAAATTTCAAAATAAAAGCCTTGAATATTTTTACATCAGAAAATTGCTCTTTTGAGCTTTATATAACTGATTTAACCCAGCAATTGTTACACATGGGATTAGTGTGGCAATTTAAAATTAAGCTTGATGAAAATTTCAAAATAAAAGCCTTGAATATTTTTACATCAGCTACTTGTGTTTTGAGCATTATATAACTATTTTTACCTAAGGACTATTACGCATGGGATTAGTTTGGCCCTTTGAAATGAAGCATCCTGCAAATTTCAAAATAAAAGCCTTGAATATTTTTACATGACGTAATTGCTCTTTTTGGCTTTATTTGACTTTTTCATCCAAAGCACTGTTACACATGGTATTAGTTTGGCCCTTTGAAATGAAGCTTAACAAAAGTTTCAAAATAAAAGCCTTGAATATTTTTACATGACGTAATTGCTCTTTTTCGCTTTATTTGACTTTTTCATCCAAAGCACTCTTACACGTGGTATTAGTTCAGAACTTTAAAATGAAGCATACTAAAAATTTCAAAATAAAAGCCTTGAATATTTTTACATCAGCTACTTGTGTTTTGAGCATTATATAACTATTTTAACCCAAGGACTATTACGCTTGGGATTAGTTTGGCCCTTTGAAATGAAGTTTAACAAAACTTCCAAAATAAAAGCCTTGACAACATTTTAAATCGTACCGAACGGTGCACGTCCGCCTCGCTTAACGTTCTTGCGGTTCTCCGCGTGCCACTGATTACGTCGCGGCGTTCTTTGGCGTCGATGCCGATTTGTGGCGTGACGACGCCGGGCCCATGCCCGACGGGCGCGCCTTGGCAGGCCCCGGCTAAATTTCTTCCGAAATTTTCTAGTTAAGACTTAATCTTTATCAAGCAAGGTTCATTTTGACAGCAACTAGACAGTGGTCACAAGACAAACCTCACGTTTACAAAAACATATTGTGGTGTTTTTATATCACAACATCTTCTGAAATCACTAAAACATCTACTCAGTACTCTGTATGTCTATTTCCTTTGAGACGTTTAGGCTCTTTGACTCCCACCTATTTCATCCTAGTAACATGTGTATCTATAAATTTGAAAATAACCACGCGGAGTTATGTAACAAAGAGAAAATCACTAAAGCCATGCAGTACGGGAATCGTTTTGATTTTAGTCGTTTTTCAGTTTACCTAAGTATATTCTATTCTAAACGCTAAACCTAACAGTTAACGTTTAATGATGATGTATTTGCTTTCCAGCCATCTGAAATGCAGACATTTTCAATATGAGACTTACTCTATTAAAAAGGCCTTGTACACACACAGAGCCAGCAGCACGGCAACAGGCAGCCTGAAGGTCTTAGGGAGGTCATATCGGGTGAACAACAGCTGCCATGGCGACGTAATGGACCTATGCACACAAACACACACTATTATTCAGGTATATAATGTCTAAACAAACAAACCCATTAAAAATGGGTGGAAACAAATCGCTCCATCATTAAAAAAAACAAAGGAATCCGTCATATGAAAAGGCAATCAAGAGTTAAACAGTTTAAATAAATAGAAATAAGGCACAGCGTGTAAGTAGTAAAGCTACTCACCAAACTAATGTTTGAGTCAAAGCTCATCTGGATGTGCTTCCAATCAAACCCGATTCCTCTGGCGCCGACCCACAGGGGAAGGAACCTGAACAAACAACAAACATGCAGTTTTTACACAGCTGGGGAAGTTTCACTGAAAAGTTTTCTTCACAGGAAAAGTCACTGCTAACCTCGACGTCACGAGCTCCGCCGTCGCCCAGCCCATGGCAGCGACCATGATCTTATACTCTCCCTTCCCAGCATCACCAGATGGAGACCCAGCAGGTCAGCCAGGTCCACGGTGGCCTTCATGAACTCCTGAGAAACAAATAAATGCAGTTCTATACCGAGACAAAAACCTCTTTCAGATCAGCCTTTTGCTCCCTGATCTGCACCACTTAACAATTTAGGGATTAAAAGACAAAGCAAAATTACCAAGCGGGGTGTATATCACTTTGAGTTTCTCTTCTGATTTTAGTTCTGCAATAAAAGGTTTTGCTACTCACCCTTGCAAAGTCATAAGCACCGGCTCCTCCTTCCCAGGTTGGGAAAAATGTAGCGAGAAACAGAATCTAAAAAGACAGAAGGATAATGATGGTAGAAGAGTAATGATGAAAAGTAAAGAAGCACTGAGAAACTGGCCGGGAACTCCAAAATCAGACCCTGTTAACTGAGTCAGTGAACACAACATTCAAAATGGCCACCACCTCTTGCTGTTACTGCGAGAATAAACTACACTGCCTGGCCAAAAAAAAAGTCACCACCTGGATTTAACTAAGCAAATAGGTACAAGCCTCCTATTGGATAAGTACTGCATAGGCGATTATCTTTCAGCTGGCAACAAGTTATTTAACCCCAGCTGATGCAATGAGTAACTCCTCATTTCTTAAACAACCATGGCAAAAGACATGGTTGTTTAAGAAGGGTCAAATCATTGGCATGCATCAAGCAGAGAAAACATGTAAGGAGATTGCAGAAACTACTAGAATTGGGTTAAGAACTGTCCAACGCATCATTAAAAACTGGAAGGATGGTGGGGAACCATCGTCTTCCAGGAAGAAATGTGGTCGGAAAAAAATCCTGAATGATCGTGATCGGCGATTACTTAAACGTTTGGTCAAATCAAATCGAAGAAAAACAACAGCAGAACTCAGGAGTATGTTTAATTGTGAACGCAAAAGCATTTCCACACACACAATGCGAAGGGAACTCAAGGGGTTGGGATTGAACAGCTGTGTAGCCGTAAGAAAACCTCTAATCAGTAAGGCTAACCAGAAAAAAAGGCTTCAGTTTGCTAGGGAGCATAAAGATTGGACTCTGGAGGAATGGAAGAGGGTCATGTGGTCTGATGAGTCCAGATTTACCCTGTTCCAGAGTGATGGGGGCATCAGGGTAAGAAGAGAGGCAGGTGAAGTGATGCACCCATCATGCCTAGTGCCTACTGTACAAGCCTGTGGGGGCAGTGCTATGATCTGGGGTTGCTGCAGTTGGTCAGGTCTAGGTTCAGCAACACTGTGTGCCCAAAGAATGAGGTCAGCTGACTACCTGAATATACTGAATGACCAGGTTATTCCATCAATGGATTTTGTCTTCCCAAATGGAACGGGCATATTCCAAGATGACAATGCCAGGGTTCATCGGGCTCACATTGTGAAAGAGTGGTTCAGGGAGCATGAGACATCTTTTTCACACATGGATTGGCCACCACAGAGTCCAGACCTTAACCCCATTGAGAATCTTTGGGATGTGCTGGAGAAGGCTTTGCGCAGTGGTCAGACTCTCCCATCATCAATACAAGATCTTGGTGAAAGATTAATGCAACACTGGATGGAAATAAATCTTGTGACACTGCAGAAGCTTATTGAAACAATGCCACAGCGAATGCGGGCTGGAATCAAAGCTAAAGGCGGTCCAACAAAATATTAGAGTGTGACCATTTTTTGGTGGTGACTTTTTTTTGGGCCAGGCAGTGTATTTTCAGGATTTGTGAGGTAACAGAAATTATAGAGTAAGAACAGAGAGAGGCTGTTTTAAATGTAAGATGGATTTTCTGTGGCACCTCTAGACGTGTCTGCAGGTCTTCATGCAGCAAGTGACTTTCAGCTCATAACAGGAAGGCTGAACAGGACAGTCAACTGGCTGTTTGGTTTTTATTTTTGACCTGTCGAAGGATGTTTGTCATGAAACATGCCGAAACTGCACTTTTGGAAATCACAGTGTTAAGGATCTACTTTTTCTGATGAATACAGAGAAACTGGTGTTTGAGAAATGCCAGCTGCAATAAAAACACTAATTACTAATAAGAGATGTAGGGATGCACCAATTTGGAAACTTGGGCTGATGCCGATATCTGTTATCAATATTTATGATACTATATGTATTTTACTATCCTTTTGTCCCTTTGAAGAAAATGGCCACACTGCTGACTTCATCACTACTTCTTCAGCTGAACTCCCCACAATCCTTTGCTGCATCACTGTCACATGACCAAAAAAACCTGACGTTACTAAGAAGCTTATAAGAGACGGTAAGAGTCTCAGAACATGTTACTGCTGCTGCTGAGGGGGGGCATGAACCAGGAGTCTACTATGAGTACACAAAGTAATATAATTCTTATTTTTGTAACTTTAGTCAAGCAGTTGAAAGCATAGAGAATAATAAATCAAATACTCACAGGCTGCTGCATTTGTACTGTATGAGATGAAGTAAGGGAAATAGGCCAGGGCAAAGCAGTTTCCAAAGTGAAAACGTGTCATTGTGTCGGTGAACATCAGCTTCCTGTACAGAGACAAAAATAAACATAAGAAAATAACAAACACCCATCACAGGTTATCATAGGCCACCTTTAGAGTTAAAACTCTAAGGGTACAGTAAAGGCTCACTGTTACCTTATTATATTCGCAAATGATAAAATAGTTGGGTTTCTCCTGCGTCTCCAGAGCACATGCGGTTCGGCAAAGTGGTCACACTTTTTTTTTCAGGTTTTTGCAAATGCACTCTCATCAGACAAGAGCTAGCTAGAAGGAGAGGCTAGCTCTAGCTGGTGCTAGTAATCTCCTTCTCATTTGCCTGCTCCGGTTGTTTAGTTAGGGCGCCAGCCTATCATTAATCAGCCTTCAGAATGGACATAGCCTCCTGTGAGGAGGATGTAGCCACGCTAGTTGTGCAAAACTTTTAATTTTAGCGCTGAAACCGCGTCATAGCTCTTATCCCCATTGCTTGTGGACACCTTTTCCTTCCACCCAATTTCCCATGAATGCGGAGTTAGCCGTTTAGTGTCTGGTTTCATCTGGTGGCTAACCCTCCTTGTGGAAGAAGTCAAATATGTTCTGCTGCAGACCTGAGTTTTCCTGGACCATAACATCCACAGGCGTGGCACTGTGACTGTGACTGTTACAGGGTCACTCCTGGATCTGCTGGACTCAACATCTCTGTCAGCATCCCCACTTCAAAGAAGCGCTCCAGTGGTTTGTGGCTTTATTTGCCTTTTTTTTCTTTCTTTTTTTTTGTCAACCCCCCAGATGAGCATATGGCAACACAATACAAAGCATTAACCCAGCCTCCTGTCAATACCAAGAGTGTGCCACTCCCACTGTGAAAGGTGAACAGCAGGACACTCGTGAACGCCTGCGTGAGCACACACACTAGCTAGCTCACGGATATTGCTGCGGAGCGCTCCCCCTCAAAATGCTTTGGTTTTCAGATGAAGTCCTTTCACCCCCAGCAGGCAGCAGCTGCAGGGTTGTTTCTCAGAGGGAGGCAGGACGACAGCCGGAGCAGTCTTTCAGAAACACACAGCTGATTACCCTTCATTCAGGGAGGCACGAGAACACTTGGGACAAAACATTTATTATGTCATCATGCTGAGCCTGTGTGCTTTTTGGGCCCGTCTTCCACATAAAACCAAGAAAATTCCATGGAAAAAAAAACAACAACCAGTCAGAACAGCGGAGCTAGCTCCTTGTGACAACATGTTGCTGTGCTTCATGATTTTGTTGGACTGGGCATACAGAATCCTACCAGGTCCTTGTTGCTATAGAAAGAATGAGGTTGCTGAGGGACATTTTCCCTAATAATACGGGGTGCTTTTATATATTTTTAACAGTATGAATAATTCTGACCCAACCAGAGAAAGTCTTCATTCAAATCAAACTTTTGCGCCCAATTCATGTTTTTTTTTATTCTCTCAAATTTTTTGATGTATCATCCTTCCACCTTGAAAAAGGAAGTGTCTTGGTGTATGTAAACTTCTGACCAGCAGTGTATGCTTCTGTGGCAACAGTTTACAATGCACACAATTTCTGGTTAGCTTCTTAGCGTTGAACTGGCGCATTACGTAACGGCCAAATGTTAGCGACTGGGTACCAATCAACCAGGCCACGCAAAAACGTAATTTCTTCAGATGCCGACGTTACAATTGGCTGTAATAAACAGGAAGGGGAAAGTAGCATAGAGAAAATGGAGAAAATGTCGTGGAACTGTCCGGAAAGATGCGAACAGAGGAAAAGGCCGGTTGGTCACAGGAGATAAATGTTAGTCAGAACTTATTCTTTAAATTTGTCTCCTTTAGTGTGTTAACTCTTTTTTTGGAAAAGCCAAGAGTGGAATCTTTTTTGCGAAATAAAGGAATTATTTTGCGTTTTGCACATTCCACCATCCAGTTGCAATGCGACGCTAACAAAAACATTCATGGAAACGCTGAAGAGTGGAACCACTCTGTCTGCCTTCTTGTGCAGTTCAAACCTGAGCTCTCAGGTGACCAGTGACAGTTTTACTCATGATGATTTAAGTGCATCTCTACAAAGAATATCTGTGTTTTCCAGAAACGCAAGATTTGTGGCCTTTTAGCAGAGCTGACTCAAAAAGCACACTCAGCTTATCAAAGGCAGAAAAAAAAAAAATCTAAAGAAAACCCAGGTGAGTCACTGGGAAGCTCTGCGGTTAGCATTCAGAATCGAGACAAAGGCAAAACAGAGACTGTAGTCTTTCATTGTGAGCTCAGGTTCAGGTGACTCACCTGTACAACAGCAGCAACTGAAATATGTACCAGTCTACTTAGATTACTTCAACTCTTAACAGCAATGGACAATGTAGTAGATTCGTATGTACATTTACCGATGTACTATTTTTCATCAGACATTGTCCTTTCACTCTCATTTTATTTTTCACAATGTATCACACGAAGACAACCTGGATAAATATACCACAGGCTGTTTTCAAACAGTTTTAAAATGGAAATGTCCTCTAAACCAAAGTGGCCCAATGTGAAGAAGTAATCACCGATCTCTTTAACAACGTCTTCTGGAAAGTTGAGTTCAATTTCTCCAGCCACAGCCAGGCCCGCTGACTGGCTGGCCCGTAGAATTTGGAAATCACTGAAACAGAACCTACCAGGCAACATGAAGTAGGCCAAACGGGCTGAAAAAAAGCAACACGTTGCGCCACGATCTAAGAGAAATCAGTAACAGGAATAAAACATTGCACATATGTCAGTCTGGAAGGGGTAACAAAATTATTTCTGAGCCTTTGGGACTTTATCCAACAGAAGTAGAAACCTGGAACAGTTGTGAAGCTTTCCTGGAGTGACCAGCCTCCCAAAACAAACAAACAAACAAAAAAAGACTCATTCAGGAGGTTCAAAAAGAAGAACAAGATCTAAAGCAACTCGTCTCAAGCCTGCTGTGTTCTACACGGGTTCTGGAGTCCAAATATTATATCAACTTTCCAATACAATATATAGTTTTTTGATGACTTACCAGAAACACTAAGAGAGAGAAAAGCCCATAACTTTAAATGAACTGTAGTGATACTGGAAATTAGAGGTGGGGAATATGGACTTAAAGTTTTATCACTGTATTTTGCGGTACTATTGTGATAACGATAAAAGTGATGATAAGACTTCTGTGTCCTTAGGTAACCGTATGACTGCGGCAATTGTAGCCCCACAAGCTCAGTTAATGCTCCTGAGAAACGTTCCCGTTTGTTGGTAACGTGCTAAAAGTCCCGTCAACTAACTGTAACTATCAAAGGGTCAGAGTTCTGGTATTATTAGGGCTTTTGGAAGGCAAAAAGAAGGCAAGAGAAAAAAAATCCTTCCAGCTGCACAGCATAAACCAGAGAGAGCAGTCATCCAGTCATGCAACAGCCCAACAAACCAGAGCCATGCTGAGTGGTGCAACTCTGGAACATGACATAACTTACACATTAGTCATGGTAAGTCGTGTTAAACGTGACTAAATCCTGTCAGGAGAAACTCCGGCTGATGTGACACAACATTTGACACAGGCCGTACAGTTTGATTTGGGTTCTATCAAATCCCAAAATGGAAAATATATATGTAAACCTCTGAAGAAATAATTTAGGGCGTGGCAGGCGATGGCGTGTCAGTCCTCAATGTGGCCATCGCAGGTTCCAGTCCTTCGCCGCATGTCTTCTCCTCTCTCATGACCTTCTGACCTCTCCACTGACTGACAAACAAAAGCCACGGGAATTAAAAAAAATTTCCTGAAATAAAAAATAAATAAAAAAATGTAATCAAAGGGAAGGTCATAAAAACGAAAGATGCAACTGATGTAATGTCAGACTGTCTTTATGCAAAGACAGTCTTTGCATAAAATTTGTAATTTTTTTATTTTGAAAATTAAAAATGAAAATATATGATTTTTATTTTCATTTTTAATTTTCAACCCCCATTGAAAATAAAAATCATATAACTTCATAGTTTTGACTCACCTGACATGGACCTTATACATTTTCATTCATTCATACTTTCATTCAGTCAAACAATGTGTTGGTGTAATGCAACGCTTTACTGATGATTTTAATGCCTGTCACTGGTTTTCACAGTTGTAGAAATGATTTTGTGTTTTTGTGACATAAAACACTTTGAGTTGCCTTGTTGCTGAAATCCATCCATTTTCTTCCAGCCTTGTCCCACTGGGGTCAGGACGCTGTGTGTCCCCAGCTGACAACGGGGGGAGAGGGGGGGTCACCTGGACAGGTCGCCAGTCTGTCATTGGGCCTTGTTGCTGAAATGTACCATGAAAATAAACTTGATTTTAAAAAAATAAAATAAAAAATCGGACCCTGTCAGCCCAACGTGCAGGATGTGAGTCTGAAAGGTGCAAAGCCTCGGCTGACTGATCCAGAGGACAGGTGCCACCAAATGCCTTCAATCTCTACAGATCCTACTGTAAGAACCAGTCACCATGGAAACCTGAGGATTGACTCACTGTTCCATTGACTCTATTGTCTTGTTCTCCCTCAGGACTGTTAGATGTTTTTTCTCTCTCTCTCTGGATTAGATGATATTCGACCCGCTTTGGTAACAGGGATCAAACCAGCAGCTCTGGACGCTTTATTGGTCCTGCGGTTGGAGTGTGCACACACACAAAGGGTGGAGTCGGAGCTGCTTTTTTTTTTTTTTTTTTTTTTTTTTTCCACCCGCAGGGATCAAATCAGAACTTGAAGAGCCTCAGGAGGAAATCGAAGTTGCGCTGAGGCCCCCGGAAGCGCGGCAGCTTCCCAGCCTGCGCCGAGATGCGTTTGAGAGCCCCGGTCTGCGGGGCTGCCGGGTCAAATCCCTTTTAAGATTGACCGTGCGGTGAGTGAGTGCGGCCATGCGGCGCACCGCGCTGGCGCTTCCACGCGTCCAGCCCTCTCCGCGGGCGGCGCGTAAAAGCGAGTGGCTCCGCAGCGCCCTGGCCCATCACCACTGCCCCGATCCGGCAGCCGAGAACGAGATCGTCGTCCTCGCCACCGGAATCGACCAGTACCTGCAGGAGGTCTTCCACCACCTGGCCCATCCCAGCCGGGACGACACGGTGTCCGGGGAGGACTTCGCCGCTCTCTGCGCCGTGCTGGGACTTCCCGGAGCTCAGAGGACGCCGGAAGCGGAGGATGGACGCGGCGGTGGCGGAGCGGAGCAGCAGGAGCAGCGCGCGGAGTTCGCGGATGTTTGTTCAGGTTTACCGGAGCGGCTTTCGTTTAGAGACTTTCACTCGCGGCTCTGCGGGTGTTTCCGAGTGCGCACTGCGCCCGGAGTCAGCGGGGGTCGCGCCTGGCGTCTGCCGGTTTCCGAGGACACGGAGCTGGTGGAGAGGCAGATCCGGCTCCGGTGGCCCCGGGTCCGGCGGAGGAAGTGTGTCAGCTTTGACCTGGGCCGAGATCAGACCGGAACCAGGAGCAGAACCGTGAGAAGCGGAGCCGAGGAGGAACTCCGTGAGCAAGGTACGCTCACTGCAGGAGACCTGTTGGATTTTTAAACAGATGATCCTTCCAGGGCTCATGGCAAAATAATAACTTTTGTACTTAATAATAATAATAATAATAATAATAATAATAATAATAATAATAATAATAATAATAATAATAAACATATTAAATGTTATGACGTTTATTTGAATTGTATGTGGCCAGCACATGATTTTAAACATTTGTTTCAAATAATCTAAAAACAACAACAACAACAACAACAAAATACATAAAATAAATAAATACTAAATCGGAAAAGTGTGGCAGGATTCATATAGAACTACTCGTGCTCCTGGGAGACTATTTATTGAATGTCTCTGTTCTACAGTGAGTTTGTTTACCCAGAATTGTTATTATTTACAACTCAGATCCAGCTCAGGTTGCTTGGATGGAGAACTTCTGGGATCTTCAATGCTCAAATCCTCCAGTTGAATTTAGGTGTGGACTTTGACTGGGCCGTTCTAACACTTCTATATTCTTTAATGTGAATAGAAGTGTGCCGTATAACATATTGGTCATGACGGCCGTCGAGTTTTTGAGTAAACAAATGTTTGAAGTTGACAGGAAATTTGAAAATATCACTTGATAATTATGTATTATCAAGTTATTGAAAGATTGGAAGATTAATACCTGAACACCAACTATAAAGCCTTTAAAAAAATGCAAACATTTTAAAAAGACTTAAACAAATAAGCACAAGTAAAGCCTGGTGGCCCGCCAGGCTTTTAATACACTGGGGAAAACGCTGGTGTCGTATATTCTCATGTATGTAGCTTCTTTTATTCTCGCAAGACTTCCCTTTCAAGCAGAAGTTAGATTTGCATGCAGACATTGTCACTAGGTTCTGCCTCAAGGTGACAGAACATGTTACTAGCTACTAATATACCTTTGCTTGCTAGATAGCTCGATTTATTGCATGTGTCATGGATAAGTGCAAATTCATCGTCAGTTGGCCGGTTAACGTTTGCTTTCGCTACTGCCTCACTTTTGTTGTGAACCCTTACAAGGCTAGGTGGATTCTGTGCAAAACCCCCAAACTTTTAGGGGAGAGCCGCAAACAAACCTTCAAAAATGTCACTTTTTGCTGTGATTGACTGGAATACAGCAGGATCCCCCAACAAACTGTTGTATTTGTAGTTTTCTCTGTCTTAAATTTCATCTTAAATAAGTTCAGTCTGTTCATCGTTTAGAAGTTTGACTTGCAGAATTGAAGGCTAAAGAAGGTATCATTTTATGTGTAATGAAACTTTAATTGAGTTTTTTTATTTGAATTGCTGAATAATTCAACTTCCCTGTGACGTTACAGTTTAGTCTTATGTCAGTTGCAGGTATTTTGTAAATGCTCGGCGAAAAGCACCAGGGGATAACTTCAGTCAGTAATGAAGTGTTCAGTTTTCCTTATTTTTTAAAATGTATGAATTGCTTTTATTGGACAAGTCATGGTGGTATCTCCATTTTTTATTTTATTTTCTTAAGTGAAATTTCTTCACGCTGACTTATAGTGAACTTGAACTCTTAACGCAGCGTCTTCTTCAGACGAGGTCGGCGCTCTCAGGGAGCTGGTTGAGGACCTGCGCTCTGCTCTGCAGGGGAGCGACGCTCGCTGTCTGGCCTTGGAGGTTGCCCTCAGACGGGAGAGGAGCCGGACCCTCGCCGGCCCCTGCAGCCAAGGGGCCACCCTTTCTGTTCCCACACCCTGCGGCGAGCTCAAGCAGGTGAAACCGGGACAAACCCACAGGCCTAAAAGCCAGCCTGACGGGACGAGGAAGGGACAGAGGAGATGGGACATCAGAGACCCCCTGCTGAGGGAACTGAAACTGATTCGGTCGTCACGTGACGGGCAGTTAGAGGAGGCCATCAAATTCAATGAGCGTTTGGAGGAAGAGCTGCAGTGGGCGTACCAGGAAGTTCGCAAGCTGCAGGGGGCCGAGTCGTCCCTGAGGAGGGAGAACAGCCAGATCAGGTGCTCTAAATATTCAGAAATGTAAGAAAGAAAAAAAAAAGTGAATTTATTGGAAATTTGTGATGATCTGTGATGCTGACAGGAGGCGGGCGGAGGAAGCAAGAGAGGCTCTCAACGTGGGGCTGCAGAAGGTCCGGCTGATCCAGGAACAGGCCCGGTTGGTGCCGCAGCTCCAGTCCAAGATCACCCAGCTGGAGACGGAGCTGCTGCGGTACAGGTACGGCGCCGGGTTCGGCCGGGTGAGCAGGAGAGTTCTGTGTCTGGGCGTGTTTCAAGATCCAGTTACACTTCATTTGCCTCTGCCCGTTTCTGACTTCTACAAGTCCTCACTCCTTGAAAGCAGTCAGGTTGCCTCAGAGGCTGCAGTAGGCCAGTGGTGGCGGCGACAGGGCAGCCCAACATAAAAACACAGTTTTTACGTTAAAAGATACAAAAATTCAGAGGTGCACTAGCAGGCATCAAAGGCCAACGGTGCACACCGCCTCGCTCCCAGTTCACTGCTTCAAATATAGCTAAATCTGTTTTTAATGTCACTGTTACTGGTGTAAAAAAAACCAAAAAACAAACATATTTAAAGTAAATATGATTCTTAGCCTGGTGTGGATGGGGGTGAGAGGGAGGAAGTAAAGCCTGGTGGGCTGCCAGGCTTATAATATACTGACAGAAACCCTGCTAGACTTGATCGTTGTCCGTCATTTTCTCTCAATCAGTTTATAATGTTTTTTTTTACCCGTCGGTTTTCAAAATGATATTAATGGCACACAGTATATTCAATTTTATTTCATTTTCGTTCGGCTCAACAAGCTGAACAGAGAATCCACACCGTGCCTTTACACACCAAGCAGATGAATGGAAGTAACTTTTTCTCCGCAGTGACACTGATTGTGTTTTGAGTGACTTCATGTAAACAGTGAAACGAACCGACTTCACTCAAATTATGAATGATTCGTCTGCTGTGGCCCGACAGTCTCACACCTTCCTCCTGGTCCTAATGGACCTGATTTTGCAAACCCGCTTGTGTGTAATCAAATATTTCAGGTGTTTTGTTGTTGATCTGGAAGATAAAATCTCTCTGGCTCTGCTGCCACACTGGAGACTTCAGCCAAAAGTTTTGAAATCAGGGAACATTTCTCCAAGTGAAGTGATTGGAAGTGAGCAAGACTCTCTGAAACATCGATGCGTTATGTCAAAACATTTCTGCCCTTGGCCACTAAATGGTAGTTGTCGTTGTTTCTGTCTCCGGCAGAATCGGCTGCACCTGCCTCTCTGAGAGCCAGTCGAGTCAACCTGAGGACCCGAGTGGTGAGACAGCTGGAGCGCTGCGGACAGCTGCGGACACGGCACGCCTGAAGGTTTTACTCCAGCTCATTCTCCCCCAGATGCAGAGGGTCTGCAGCGGGCGGTGGAAGGGAGAGCCGCCTCTGACGAAGAGGAAGACGACGGGAGTCTGGAGGAGACGGGAAACTGTTGCTCCTCAAAGGAGAAGAGCGTCGCCTCACGCAGTCCCGGCTGCGGCGAAGGGTCTGTCACCGTCCTGCTCTGTTGTTCATAGCCGAATGTTTGTGTAGAGAGGGATCCGATGCCACCTGTGATCTTCCAGATGTCAGAACAACACAGTCCATCGTCCTCTCTCTCCGAGTCGCTTGGAGCTCCTAAAGCGCCCCGGCTCTACTTCACACGGCATAGACTGCTGCAGCGGGACAAGGCCACACCAAGGGGAGAAAAACGGATGCGGAGGCTTTGGAAAGGTAAAGGTGAGTGGTTATTACCTAAAGTCAGCTAAAAACCAAACCTAGGCAAAAGTATTGATCACAATAATCCTAAATATGGTTGACTGTCCTTTTTTCTTCTCCATTGCAAAGTACCCAGCCCTCTGTTAGCTGTAGCATCTTAACCAGTAAAACATTCAAACATAATTGTATGTATTAAGGGCAGTCACAGTATGCCAGATCTATTACTGGTATTCTGAATTTGCATGCATGACCTTCAAGGTCATGCAATTGTGATCAGAACCTGATTAGAATCAGCGTTATCAGGGCTATTTGTCCTAAATAGCTCTGATAACGACGTCATTAAGCATGACAATGACTATAAAACGGGACATTAATAGGGATGGAGGGAATAAGTATTTGAAGTTCAACATCATTTACAACTTTAACTGTGACCAACAGGACAGGACACAGAGCGGTGTGTGTGCGTGTGGGGGGGTGCGTGCGTGTGTGTCTCCAAAGAGGCCTGAGGACGAGGCTGAGAGGACACGTCTGTCTCTGCTGGAGGACAAACTCACAGATTCACTCACCCTGCTGCTACAGCTGCGCAACACGGTGCTCACACACGCACAAACAAACCCACTATCCCACAGGGAGGGACAGAGATGCTCTTCATACAGCTTCACAGCGCCATCTAGTGTTTGACCTGCCAGTTCACTTCCTGTTGCTTTCCATGTGGGTCGTTTCAGGCCTTCCAGATATACAGTAGTGGCTCTTTTAAATGACGTCAGCTGGTTGTATTGTGCGTTTGTACATAAGGAACAGCGTATAGAGGTGAGAGAATGACTAATGTTTAAACTTTGTGCATGTAAGTGCGGCAAGCTCTCACTAGTCTAATCCCTTAAAGCTCTTTTGTACGCAACACATTTCTTCTAAAAAAAAAAAGGAGGTCTTGAGTCCGATGGTTATCTCTAAGTCTTTACTGGACTTAATAAAAGGAAATAAAAATAACAAACAGATTCAAAACAAATCGGAAGTGACGGTCAAAAGACTGTGTTACTCTCAAGGTGCCAGACTTCTACAGTGAGCAAGTGCTTTCATCTTTCATAAACAAATTAGTCAATAACCAATCAGAAGGCACCACGTAATAAGCTTAAACATGATATAATTACAGATGCTTATCTTTTTCAAATGGCAACAAATGAAACTCAAAACACAAAATAACATTTTGTGTGAAGTTCCAAAAATGTATACATGGCTCCTACAGTGCCTGAAGTGCAAGACATAAAGGTTAAGGGTCACCTGAACATCGTTGCGCCAGCCACATGCCAGGCCGCTGCACAGTGCAATCCCCGCCTCAAATGACCGCCACCAAATGCCATCCAGCGCCTTTGCGCCGCTCTCTGGAACGCCAGACTGACACTGCAAGAGTTTGAAATTGTGGGCCGATTTTCAAAACCTGAGAGACGAGGCGAACGATGACAAAAATCTTAAGTATGACAGGTTTTTGTCGTGTGTGTGGTGTCGAGCCACATGGCAGGAGCAAATTCACTCACCAACATTCAGTCTTAGAAAACCTCTAAGAACGCGAGTTCAGAGTGAACAGAAATGGCCAACGAAGAAGAAGCAATGGCGATAGTTTGTGGACTGTACTTAAGAGAAAAAACAACACAAAGATGTCTCTGATGTCCGCTGGACTTTCTGGTGCGCCGTGACAGTTGTTTTTGGCCGTCTTCAGTTTGTGTCTGTGTTCCCATCAACTCGCTTTCTGATTGGCTACTTGTCACATGCAACAGGCAGCATTGTCATTTGTCCTCGGGGAACACGACACACAGTGCGATATCAGGCCAAGACAAGCCAATGTGACGAACGCCCCAGATTTGAGATTGGAGCGGTTCCGACATCCTTCCGAGTGGACGGGATCGCTCTCAACACACCACACACACACACGAGAGGATAATGAGATTATCCACTTGTCCCTTCTCGACACATGGAAGGGAAAACCGGGAGCTCAGTGCATCACTCTTATCAGTCCATTCAGATTACTGATTACAATTTGTCAGCCTCTTCTGTCTGTTCTTTGATCCTCATCACTGAGTCAGACTCTCTGGATTTTCCCTTAGAATGTGTCACGCACGGTCCTGGAGAAAATGGTGGTGGATAGTCTTGGTATCCGCAGCAAAGCTGAAGCTGGTATGTCTGCTCTGCACTCAGTTCTTTTCCAGTTCTAGTGTTGCTCATTTGCTAAACCTTTTTGCTGACCTGTGCAGGTCAACCCCAGGCCCTGCAGGCCGCTGGCGCTGACAGCCTCAGCATCCACTTGACCCCCAGCGACCTTCCCAAAGGAAAAGGGGAGGAGGACGAGGGAGGAGGGCAGAATGGAGAGAAACATTTGCATCCACCTGCAGGGCGTCAAACGAACAATATTAACTCTCTGCTCAACTCCGGTTAAGAAGCTAACCTCTGTCATTCCTGTTTTACTGCATATAATACTGACATGTTTTACACTGTTAACCTTAAATATGCCCACTTAATCCAAATGGCTATTTTACATGTATCTAATTATATAAAAATAATATTTACATTGAGCACTTGTGTAGAAATAAAGAGTTCTAATTATGTACATGTATGCATTTTGGTTTTCTGACCTTCCTTGTAACCTACCTCAGTCCTTTAAGGTCTGCTCAGTCAATAAAGCAGATCTACTTATGTCATTGTGTCGATGCGCTTCTTGTGGAAACCAAGCGTAGTCAACATGTCAACTAGCTAAGAAACATTTGACATTTTCAAAACATTAGCTGAAAGTAGAAAAGTAAAATGAGCTGATGACATGGTGGCCTCCAAAAGACAGTGAGCAAGACTGTAGGATGAGAGCGAGTCTCAGTTATGAGGACCGAGCCTCCAACCAACCGGCAGACGGACTCTGTAACAACTAGTTCTGTTGTTATGACCAGATTTGTTACCAGGATGAACGGGTCTCCTGAATGTCTCCAACAACCGACTTCTTGAGGTGTAAATGGGGGAAAAAACCCAAACAGGATAAATGGATAGTTATTTACAGTCACACAGGAAACATTGAATTCTTTTTGGGATACACTACTTGCAAAAGTTAAGGATACGTGACATTTGGATGAAATTTAACCAATAAAAGGACATTTTAGGTGGATTTATTTAGGTCACATATACGACCATCAGCATTACACAGTGACATCAACTAGCAGGCTTTTAAAACCCTGAGTGATTTACAGGATGGACCCTGGAAAGTAATCAGAAAACAAGAAACAAGTCTTAATTACATAAACCCAAGCAACAAAAACAATAAATGGTACCAAAGAACATTTACATAGATACCGATCATTAGAGCTAAAACAAATCTAAGGTGAGTCAAAAGAATAAATCAAAGTTAACTCTTCAAAGCGGTGTGCTCTAACAGCTTTTAAGCAGCACGTGTCTCCCTCCTGCTGCCCCGCCCTGCTGACGAGACAAACCAGACATGAGCGCTTGTTCCAATAAACAGTTGAATTGTTATATTCATAAGTTAACCCAACAAAAATGTAAGGGAGCACAAATTGCCATTTTGAACGACATTATCTTTGATCAGAAACTGCATTTCAAGAATGTCTTTTTAAATGTCTAAACACAACTACAATGTAGAACTGAAACGACAAAACACATGGTCCGTAAATCAATCACACATAACATGACATCGATAATCCCATCTCATGAGTTTGATAAAAATCCCTGGCTTTCATCACGAAGTACAATGGAGCAAATACAGAGTGTGCCGTCTGCTCCAACCAGAATAATTATGATGTCGGCACAGTGATGCTGACCAAATGTCATTTGGTCAGATCCGGACCTGACAAAAGAACAACACAAACAAAGCAACTGTATGAAATAATATAGTCATTTATTTATTTCCAGCAAATTACAATGTCCTGCAGAGAGAAAGCCTTCCTCCTGCCTCACAGAAGGGGGGCTTTTTAGAAGACAAACATGTAAAAGACGTCAGACATTACAAGACTGCATTTGTCTACATCAGTATTCCCTACAGGTAGAATAGAGTGGACATTACGGTAATGTGGACATTACGGTTCAACAGCTCGATCTGGCTGCGGATGCTGGCGGCCTGTCAGTGGGATTCCCTATTAGGGCTCAATAGTTTAAAGCACTTGGTTATACAAAGCAGAAGCTGGGTGGTGAGTGTTATTAGATTGCTTTTGGAACAATGTCTACTTTCTATCTTGGAAGCTCACTTCTAGTGTTTCCCAGATGTCTGCTGTGCCACACGAACAAAAAGCGATGGTCACACCTCTGCTATCCGTGGCCGCAGTCATTTTCACACTCACACATTGCAGTAATCACACTGTACATCATTTATTTATCCAATCTAATTAAACAAACACTACTCTGTGGCTTACGTAACTCCTGATTGGTTACTCTAAAAGTTGAGCTTGGCTCTGACAGATTAAGACCGTCTCATTTCATCGACGGGTGTGTTCCTCATTTCAGGAGGGACATTTCTGTGTGTAATCTGTTCATGTGAAGACTCCTATTAGGCACTGTGATAGTCATTAAGCTCACTGCTGTCATATTACAATGAGAACCAAAATGCTGGCCAATGGCCATTTGCAGATAGGAAATCTGACAACACTGATGACAAATGGACTCAGCCAAAAGAAAATGACAAAATAAACAACCTTACATATAGAATAAATATAGTATGTACAATTTGCTTTGTGTGCTTCTAAAAAATAAATAGATGTAGCATTTCTTGCCTTTTTGTAGAAGTATACACAACTTTTCGTTGAAGAAGAGAAAAAATGCTGGCATTGGTTTGATAAAGAGTGTCAAGGATACAAACGGATAGAGATAGATGGAAGGATGAAAAGCCAAAGGCAAAGTGGCAGCTATGTCTCTGGGTGGGCAATTTGAATACGGAGAGCAAGTTCTTTTTGTAAGTTAAGCCTTGCAGTGCCATCTGGTGGTGGATTTGCTAACTACGGTACATTGATGCATTCGGATGGCACAGAAAAGGTTGCTCTTTGTTTAAAGTGGTTGTATGCTCGATTTCATTTAAGAACACAAAACAATCATCTCTGAGAGATAAAAAGATTAGGACAAAGAAATGGAATATAAAAAATAAAAAAAACCAAGCTCAAAACACCTGACATTAAAAAAAAAAAAATAAAATCTTTAAGACCACAAAGCAAAGGATTTTTAACAATTAAAATCAATTTTTGCACATTCGCACTATGTGCTCTGCTTGTGCTTTTTGCTGGCCCCGTTAAGAAAAACAACAACAAACAATTAAAAGTAAAACATCACATGACGCTTTCTCCTCCGCCATAATTTCTACTTGGAAGCCTGTCCAAATAGATAACAACCACAGGCCATTAAAGACAGGAAGAGCTGATCTGATGACAGGCCGTTTGTGTAGGGTGGGAAGAAGAATATATATATATATATATATATATATATATATATATATATATATATATGCTAAAGTGGAACAGCAAAACACTAGTGAAGATTCTTGTCCTTAAATAAACTTCATCCAAGAGTTTAGATTCATCCCATACCATAAAGATGAATGTTAGAAGATCCTATTTACGTTTTACACGAGAAAAAAAAAAAAAAAACACAACAAAAAATGGCACTGTTCATAGAATAGGACAACAAAAAAACCAAACTTTTATTTATTTAACTGTATCACTGAGTTAAATAAATAAAATGTTACTTCACTATCACTGGTTTCTTGTTATAAGTTCTTTGCATAAATAATCAGTATCTTTTATGCGTCAAGGTTTATTATATTCTCTCAAAAACGGTTTATTTTTGACAACATGGGTTGTTGCTGATGCTAACGACTTAGCATTGTCAAAAAAAAGTCCCCCAGTTTGGAGTTCTGAGTTACTACATTTTTTAACGTCCCCTTGTGTTAGCATGTTGTGTAGTGTGACATCACCTTAGTAGAAACAATATTGAAAGAGGTAAAAGTTTTCTAAAAAAGTAAAACACCCAGCTGCTATCTCATTTACTTCTAGCTAGCAGTTGCTAAGAATACAATGAGTCCCATGAGTTACTTTAAAGATGTCTTGCAGTCTTTTAACAGTCTATAACCCATCTTTTATATTGCTAAGAGCTTTATAGCAGCAGAAGGAATTATCATTGTCTATAGAGCAACATGAGCTTTGTTAGCTAGCTCGTTGCTGGACTCTTCCTCTTTGTTCCCGTAGCACAGTAAAGCTATTTCAGGCAATTTCATTGGAGCAAATGGATTTTATAAGTTGGTGTTTTAAAAAAAAAGCTACTGAAAAAAATTAAACGTTGCTCATTTTGTGAATTCAAAAACAGAGGGAAAAAACCAACCTTTAAACTAGCCAGAAGCTGGTACAAGATTCTCATGGTAAATAAAATATAAATATGACAGTTTCACTGTAGTTAGATCATTTTAAACTGAAATGATCTATTTGCTTTTGTTTAAACATTTTAGCTAAAATGTACTTTTACAGCTGGAGTTTTAAAACAGTGTTGCTTTAAAAAGAGTTATGTGTCGAACTTGCTTAGTTCCCACATCTTCACTGCCTGCTACTTATGTGACTGTAGATTCCCAGCTCTGCATTTCTCCTTGCTCTACACAGCAGAAGAACTTTAAGCACAAGGCAACGGTACGATGAGGAATCTTTGTGGTTTTGAACGGCTACTTTCTAAAACCTAGGTCTGCTTTGATACTGGTGACCAGCCCATGCCTGACCAAATTACTTAAAAGTAAAAAAACAAATACTAATTAGTATGCCACCAACAATGGCCTATGTTTCCACACAGAATATAAACTCTCGGAATCTTTCATCTGCTGTCAGACTAATGAACCACTGTGTCAGCATGTCCTAGCAATTTAAGAAAGGCACGATTTAACACCCAGATCTACGGAAATGTTTTAACTGCCAGAGCTAGGAAATAAATTCAGGAGCAATGAAAGTTGTGAAAGTTTCTCGCTTTGATGAGAAAATTTCTTGTTTTAACAAGATGTAAGCTATGATAAGAAAGTTACTCAATTTAACGGGAAGAAAAAAATATGCTCCTCTGACAAATTACAACTTGCTAAAAAGGCCTGAAGGGGCTCACTATGATTTTCCTCTAGATATGTAAAAGACATGTTGTTATGACCTTTATTATTTAAAAGAGAAGATATTTTGGTTTTAATGAGATATTAACCTCGTCATAATGAGCTTTGCATCTTGTCATAACAATAACTTTTCCCCATTTATAAAGGAGATATTCCCTCTGAATTTATTTCCAAGCTCTGACAGTTAAACGCTTCCGTCAAACTACCTTTGAACCTTTGAGCCCATCACTGAAATCAACTCTGAAGATTAACTGCTATGCATAGCATCGTATTGAGTTTTCTTTGTTTTATAGGATTTCCCTGGCCAAGAAAACAAACAAGGAACCTAATCTCATAAAAAAGCTTCTTCCCTGACCTTAAGCATTCCACACTAAACTCTCAGGTGCTCAAACAAAAACATATCCATGTTTTATCTCAGAAAGGCTGGATTTTTCTCTGAATACAGGCACCAAACACGTGCTGTTCCAATATTTAACCTGCTACTGCCTGAACCGATTATCATAAAAAAAATAAAAAAAACTCTTTGTGTGTTTTCTGTCAAGCAGGTGCTAAATTAAGTAGATATTTGTATCCTAAAGATATTTAGTATGCAAACAAGCCTAAACTAGGTATAATTGGGAATTAATCTGAATGCTAAATGGCAGCAAAGTGCTTTCAAAGTGATCCGTGGTGCGAGTGAAATATGCATCAACAGGCACATTAAGGCAAATTTTACAACAATGAATCTAAAAGGGGTTAAAGATAAACCAGTGGTGGTGGACTCTAAGGATGTTGAACGTGCACGTTCGATATTATTAGGAAAAAGGTGAAAATATTTCTCACTGCACTGAATGAGCAAAACCTTGATGGACTATCTTCCAGTCTGTTAAGTTTTGACATAATTTATGAGGGACAGCAAACACTGGGAGCGCATCTTCAAACCAAGACCTGGAGTCTGCGCTAAAAGAGAATTTAGGTCCAGTCCCCTGAAGTAAAACCAGAGCCTCGTTTGCTACAGTAATGAAGCATAACAACAGAGAAGAAAAAATGCATTTAACCAAAAACACAAGACATGACTTTAGAGTTAATTCAACAGCACTTGGAGATTAAGCATTCGTTCTCGGCTTGTTTGGATGTGTGGGGTTTCTGTGCTTTTTTTTCTTTTTTTAAAACAAAAGGGCTTACGTCCCCATTGAAAATAATGAGGACTTGCCGTGCACATAGAACAGATATCAAATCATACCAAGTGCATCGTTTGTTAACAATAAGAATATTAAAAAAAGTGGTAGGACTCAGGTGTTAGGTAAGATTAAGTAGCGTTGGAGCCTGTGAGGCTGGATCTATCATTGGTCAGAGTTTTTTCTTTTCTTTTGTTTTTTTTTTTTTTTTTGCATGTTGGGGGTTGAGATGAAGAGGTCTGTGTTCCGTGGTGACAGCAAGACTCAGGATTTACATGCTGCTGCTGTGCCGACAGTAAAACAGCGTCCTGATATCCTGAGGGTGAGATTCTGACAAGAACTCGTCATCCAGAGCCCTTCGGGAGATCAGCCCTTTTATTGTAGATGTCCGCTGTCAGACTCAGGCATACGGGTGATGTTCATCAAGTTCATCAAGTTTTTTTGCATGCAAGCTTACAGTATGTGCAAGTTTTAGGGGGTTTTTTTTGTGCGTTATGTTTGCATGTATTCAGTTGCCTAAATTGGAGTCTCTGTCCCCGATGAACCAACGCATGTGGAAGCAGAGGGCGAGGAAGCCGGTTCCCAGGAGGTCGCCCAGAGCGGTCAGGTACGGGATGGAGAAGTTGTCGGGGTCCATGCCTCGGCCCCACATCCAGTGAACCATCCAGTCAGCCAGGTACAGGAGGATTGCGACCTGCAGCAGAGACAATTTAAGCACGTTGTGCCTAGACTCAGCAACATGCCGCGATCTGCCAAGATGCTAAAGCATTTTTGTAACACAATTATTGGAAATCAACCACAAAGTATCTGGATTATTTTTCTACTTTCAGTTTTTGCAACCAGTGAATTTAATCATCAATGAAACATCAGTTTAAAAATGTATATCCTCCTGCTGGACAAAATCGTTAAAAGCAACAGTAATACCGCAGGGCAGACGTCACCTAACTGTTTACGCTCTGGGTAGACGACGGGTGCTTGCTCCGTCCAGCAGAAACAGTAACTTGCTCAGTATCTAACATTCAGCTCTTACAATTTGAACTGGTGATTGTTGAAATATAAGGAAATGGAGAAATTACAAGAGGAAATGAAGATGAGGAGGACAAAATGGAGGAAGAAGAAAGAGTCGGACAAAAAAGCTGGCGTTGTGCGAGTGCTGCTTGGAAATATGAATCCGACAGTATGCTTCACAGAGCTCCATTTTCTAACTAAAGTTGCATACAGTTAGCATCAGGATCATAATATTTTATAAGATATATTAAAATGGTGACTTACAAACACATAAACACGCTTCATTGTCACTGAAAACATCCATTTATTATCCTCCAATCTGTTTTGCGATAGCTTCTGCTAATAGGGCTGGCTCCTGCTAACTTTGTTAGCTTCTGCTAATGGTGTTAGCTCTAGCTACATAGTGAACAGTAAATTACAAGCCAATCACACCTGATGGTGACCTTCGTAGGTGAAAAGCCCCCCAAAAAACCAATAAAGTTACACAATTTTTCAAGTTTTTACGCATTACTAACAACAACAACAATGTCCAGAGATTAACTGGAAAATCCCGACGTATTGAGGCCAACTAGTTCAGCTCATCATGGATCTCTTTAAGGTCTGAAAGATAACAGCAAGGAACATATACAGTTTGACTTAACCCTCCTGTTATGTTCGTTTCTAGGGTACAGCAAAAATGTTTGTGGGTCAATTTGACACAGGGAGTGTTTAATCACGCAATAGTGTCAGAAACCAAAAATTCCTCCATAACATTTTTGTATCTGATTATTAACTCCAATACTAACCATTTCAACCAATATTTGTGCAATGATGTTTTTTTATTTCTCAGAAATTAAGGATCAATGACGACAACCAACTCATTTACTCATTTGGACTTAAAAAATGGAATTTACATTTTTTATGTCCACTGAAAAAAACCTACAAACAAAAAAACTAATTTTCTTGAAATTGATCTTTGGTAAAATTTTTTATATTACAGTTTTTTTTTTCAATGGGTGATATTTATAATTGAATTTGAGACACACAAACTGTTCTGGGTCAAATTGACCCGCTGATTAAAATCAAGATAAATGAGTCATGCAGAGAGTATTTATGTTTTCCTCCACTTCTGCTGAGTGTCACTCAGTGTGGGTGGAGTTTGCCCACAAGAACAGAAAAGGTTCCCGTCAAAAGTTGTGTGAACACCTGCTTTCTCGCAGTTTTCTAGTGAAGTAAAGAGAATAGTGAGAAAGTGGGCTTGTGGGGGTGCACATGCGCATGTATGTGTGTGGTGTGTTGTGTTTGTGTGTGTGTGGTGAAATATGGTTCATAGCTGCAAGGAAACATATAGAATTGGACATTTTTTAATCATTTTTTGCACTTTAACCTGACTGCCGGGTCAAATTGACCCGAACAGTATCTATGTATAAAGTAGACCTAGGGGTTGGTACAAATGTGTAAAATGAATAAATTTTCAATTTATATATAGAGTGCACCTATTTAGACAAATAGGAAAAGTTTCATGCAAAAAAAATACTTCCAACTATTTAAAACAAAAAGTAAACTTTAAAACGGGTCAATTTGACCCACAACATAACAGGAGGGTTAAATAAAGCATGTAATTTTTCATTGCAAATTCAAATAGCTCACTGGACATTAAAATGTTTTTGTTCAGTCTTCATTTTGATACAGCTTTCATAAACACCCTATTTTTGTTTATGAAGGACAGAAGGCCGTTATCTGTTTCACAGTGGGATATATTTATGAGGTGTGTGTGTGTGTACCTGCAGTAGAGCAGCTACCAGGTAGAAGGTGACGAAGATGGGGGTCAGAGTGGTGTGACCCCCTCTCAGGGAGTTAATGGTGTAGAGGAAGATGATGTGACCCGGGGCAACCAGGAAGAAGAGAACACGGGCAGATCGAGAGTTCACAGCTGGAGAAGAGAAGGGATAACATGACTGAAGGTGGCTTCATGGTGTTTCTGCATTCAGTGAAATACAAACATAGTCCTTTACACATTTGATCCCCTTACAACCACAACATTCAAACTGAATGAAACATTTTATCTGATAGACCAACACAGAGGGGATACGGCTTTGGAGCTTTGCACATCTACAACTTCTGTATGTACAGTATATGTGTATGTATATATTTGACGTTTTTTTTATATATATACATGTATATATATAAAAAATGAGTATTCTTCCAGAACAGGAACATTTACGTCCGATGTCAGTAACATGTTACTGACATCGGACCACTTTTTTCAGTAACAAGTAATCTAATGCGTTGCTATTTCAAATCCAGTAGTCAGACTACAGTTACTTATCGAAATCCTTTTATGTTACTATTTTCTTTTGTAATTTAATTTTATTTCCTCTACATGTCTTGGGGAGTGACCACCGTTTCCATGTGACAGTATCAGCAGCGACAGAAACAAAAACAATAGAGAGAGATGCGCATTTTGTTGCTGTAAAAACAGGAACTATTTGGAGTTTCGCTCGCCAAGTCCGATTATTATAAGCAGCTTTGGGCTTGTTTTTTCTAAAGTTGCTTGCAGATTTGATGAGTCGCAGGCTGCGCATAAACTTCAGAATTTGTCTGACATCCAGTTAGTTTTAATCAGACTCTCCCTGTCCATCGTCTCCTGGCTGATCCGTCCCGCTGTGTTTTTGTTAATATCATAATATATTTGCTGTGAATTACCTCGAGCTTCGCGCTGCGCTCCAGAAAACTGCAAACATCGAGACTAATATGAGCAGCACAATAATCGTGAAAACAGCCACAAATGAAAGTGTCTGTAAAATTGTGCCACTAAACGCCATTATAATTATTAATATTAAGATAAGTGTCACAAATCTGTGCAGCGGGACATCTGGGCCGTAACGTAGAACCTGGATGCTGGGGCGGGGGAGGGAGGACAGGGCTCTACAATTCATTTATAGTTTTCTAGTCAATACTGGAACACACAAAAACACAAAATTACTAAAGTTTTTTTGTACTGTTGCAACCTTTAAACAATCTCCCCTTCAGTTCAACCTTATAACTGGAGATACATTGTTGATGTTACCATTATAAAATAATTTGCAATTAATTAAGTTTTGGCAAAGCTCAATGTAATTTTCAATGTTACTTTCCAAATCAAGTAATCAGTAATCTAACTAAGTTACTTTTTCAAGGGGTAATCAGTAATCCGATTAAAGTTACTTTTTCAAAGTAACTATGCCATCACTGTCCCCACAGCATGTGATACCAACTCCATGTTACACTGCAGGGATTGTGTGCTCAAGTTCTCTGCCACACAAAGTTTCCAGCATGAAGGCTAAAAAGCTCAGCTTTGGTCTAATCTGACCAGAGAGCTTTCTTCTGCCTGTTTTCTATGATGACATGCTGACAGGATAATTCAGAACCGTTTAATTTAATATTTTGTAGTAAATAATACAAAGAAAATTACCCTGAACGCATTTTACAATGTTATATCAGACAGAAAAAGGCTAAAGGTACCTCACAGATTTCAAAATTAAAGAAAAAATATAAATCACAGGTTAGCTGGTTCTTAATGATGATGCAGATACTCATTCCTTTAATGTTTTATTGCAATCTTTCCTTCCTGGAGCATCTGAACAAATGTTTTAATAGTTCACTGTATGACAACTCCCCTTAGTGGTGATATGAAAACTACGGATGAAGTGCTTCACTGAAAAGGTGAGTGAGATATTATAAATACTTTTTCATGGTTAATAAAAGCAGCACTGGATATGATGAACCTGCTGCATAGTGCATGCATCCTGATTGGTCATCTATGGTGAAAGGTGTGTACAGAAAACCGCGGAGCGATGCCTTGTCACTTACTGGAGCCGAAAAAGGAAGAGCAGGGTGTGGGACACTTCCTGGGCACCAGGTTGGGGTCCCCCAGGGGCAGCCCGTTCATGTGGAGATAGGTGGAGATCCGACTGGCCTGAACTGCCACCAGGTTGCCTCCTACACCTGCTCCACGTCAACACACCCACACACACACACACACGCACACAGGGGAGTGAGCCGTTTCACATATAGAGAGGTCTTTACTGCATGTCTTCTTTGTTTGTCTCCATTGCCTTACCGTTGATGACTGGAGTGAAAACAGCCATGCCAGCGAAATTTGGGTCGCTAACAGTCTTGTCAAGGATCAGACCTCCAACACTGAAAGAAAATGGAAAAGAAAGATGAGTTTTTATGTACCTGTTGTTATATCACCCAGTTTAGATCAATGGAATCAGACTGTAGTGCCTACCTGCTGATGGCCATGGCGATGATGACAGGTTCCCAGCCTGAATAGAGGACTTCTCTGGTAGCTGGGATCTTCCTGGCTATCAGGACCCACAAAGGACACATCGCCACAAACACCGCACACACCAGGGGGTTGGCGTAGTCATTGTACTCTGAATGGGAGGAGACACATTGATCTTCAACACCAGGCAGCTGATACTATTTTTTTTTACCATTTCTTTGTTTAGTTTCCTAGCTAAATATTTAGCATTGAGTTAAATATTTAGAGTTATAACAAATTTTTTAGTTTGCTAATAAAATATTTACCTTATTTAGCTTGCTGACTAAATGTTTAGTTTGGAGCTAAATATTTGTTTATCTAACTATATATTCAGTTTTATACTAAGTAAATACTTTGCTTTGTTTTTAGTTCGCTAACAAAATTTTTTTAGTTTGGAGCTAAAATATTTATTTTGCTAAAAAATATTTACATGGAGCTAAATATTTATTTTTCTAACTAAATATTCAGTTTTACTAGCCAAATATTTAGTTTGCTAACAAAAATTTTAATTTGGAGCTAAATACTTAGCTTAATTATTAAATATTTAGATTGAAACTGTGACATTTATAACTGAATGAAAGCATGACTGAAAAATGAACCTCCATTGTCTTTTTCTTATGGTAGATTAAATTAGCCAAATTATTGCTGTTAATTGTTGTCATCTTTACAAATGGCACTCCATGAAAAACATGTCTTCCTCGCAATTCTGCACAAATTTATGTAAATCACCTAAAATAGCAAAAGTACATTGAAATTTGTGATATAAACACAAGTGCAAATACTTTTGCATCTTCGGTGATGCAGTGTTACTCCTCTGACACCGCAGGAGACTCCAAAGCCTAAAAAAAACCCCTACAAAAAACACAACATCCGAGTAGACAAGAGTCCCAGACACCAGCTGTGTTTGTGTATCTGAGCAAAAAATATCCCAAATATGCTCAGCAGAGCAGCCCAGTGCAGCGCTTAAAGGGAGTGAGCTTGTTTTTTGGGACAGTCTCTGACAGATCCAAGACTTACAGGATTACAGTACGCTCTGTGGGCCTGTCTGTTAGTCTGTCTGCGGTGTGGAAACTGTAGCTCTGGAGCTGGGTGTGTCGCCGGCCAAGTCGCCGCCGCAGTGCTGACGGCAAACTGTGGAGATTCTCACCCAAAAACACAGCAAGATTAGGCGTGGGAGGGCTTTCATCCTTATTTACCCCACACAGGCAGGAGCAGAGCCACATTTTACACAAGCTGCACACGCTGCTGCACCCTGTCGCTTCCTCACTGAAAGCCGTTTGGAAAGCTGTGCTTTAATGAGGATTTCTGTCTTTAAATGCCACCTGGCAGTTGGCTCTATCAGTGGTGGAAGGATTCATCTAAGCCGGAAATTGCAACAAACTAAATAACTATGAGAAAGAATAAATCCCTGCTGTTTCATAACGTGTGCTGCTTTAAAAGCCACAAAATACAAAACTGTTGAATTAATAAAGCCATAGTTTCATCACTGTGGATTGACAATGCCAAGTAAGAAAGAAACACACATTTGATTGTGGGTGTAAATTTCTGCTGCTCACATGGCCGACACGTTCTGCCGCTCAACGGACTAAACCAAGACTGAGCTATTTAACCGAAATAACAGGAAATTCTCACAAAGGAGTCAAATTGGCTCTTTAAAAAATAAAAATTCTTAACCACCTGGTAAACATGGTGGTGGTAGTATCATGCAGGATGTTTTGCATGTAGCTTCAGCTATTGCACCTGGTAACTATGTCTGAAATCTGGCTGTAGTGATGGACTCAGACCTGAACCCTCAGAGACACATAGAGACAGTTACAAAGTCAGCCTTCTATCACATAATGAGCATTCCCAGGATCAGAGGACTAATGTACAATCGAATTATAGAGAGAAATCGAGCTCAATGGGTGAAAATCCAGATGGAGTACCAAAGGGAAATGAGAAATAAGTGGAATTGCGTAGAAAGGCAATGGTTAGGCCACAATAAAGCAAACTTAGACACACAATTCATATTATTGACATTCTTTAAAGCTGTAAAATCTTTGCAGCTTGGGACAGGAATATCTTTAATCATTAGAAAGTCAAAATTAATTAATTTCTCATCAGTGATGAGAGATTCATTAATTTCACACTCTCTGTGACAGAGTTTCTGTCACAGAGAGTGTTTACATGAAGCAGGCAGACTTTAACTGTGACATTATTTACAGGTAAGGTGTGTAGCGCGTGTTACCTAGCTTCTTGTAGAGCCCTGTTGAGATGCCTGCCAGCAGGGACAAGGTAATCAGGTCTCCGAGGCTAGCGGCGATGGGTGTGGCCACGTTGTCTGGGTTGATGCCGACTTTTCTCGACGCGACAATCACGCCGATCATGATGAGACCTGTGGAGTTTAGAGTTCGACCAGTCAGAGCCAGGAAGACATTACTTCTTAGCTCCCCAACCAACCAACCAACCAACCAACCAATTAAAGGTTTGTGTCAAACAGACAATACAACTAACATGAACAACCAATATACTCCAACAGATAATAAACATGCCATCATTATGATCCTTGGTGGCAATGGTCGCAAAGAAGTGCCAGCAATAACTGTCTTAGAAAGGAGAACTGTCTTTTCCATCACTGTAGAAGCATGTTGGATCCCTCTTCTTTGCAAAATTGTTTCTATTTAGCCACATTGTAGGGCTTTCAAACATGAATCCAGGGGTAGAAATTAGCACCCGCCACTGGCCAAATGCGGGTAAAAGTATGAAGTGGCGTGTGGCGGGTTGACAATTTAATCAGAAAAAAAAAAGAAGCTGTATTCAGTTTGAACTTCTGTCCAGGGGAGGACTGACTGTCTGGAGTCCAGACTGATGTACATAATGTCCATATCTGGCGGCCCTACGCTGTCATAATGTAACAAAAAAATTATATTAAATCTAATTTGTATCGACCGCGACAGCCCATTGGTTGATTTTATTGACGGACATTGGGCTTATCCAATGAAATCCCTCAGTCCTCTTTAGCCGTTCCCCTCCCCTCTAAGTTTATAAATGCCGCCATTTCAGCTAACCGGAGTCCGAGAAAATGAGCGGATACGAGACGGGCGGGTCAGAAAAACTATGACAAAAGCTAAAAAGCGCATAAGCCCATTCAGAAAAATGTGTCAAACTAACCGATAAGTTTACCACACAAACTCTGACCGCTGGAACAGATTCAGTAGCAGACAAGGAGAGGGAATTAGCGATTCAGGGGCTTTATTATCGTTGGAGGAGGATGATGAGAGAGACGTGACCAGGGACAGATTGAGGAAGAGTTCAGATTAGCTGCTGCTGCCCGGTAAGGAGTGAAAATGTTCATAAAGAAAAAGTTTCATGCATGTAGGAAGGCAGGTGTGTGTGAGGGGGAAGCTAACACTAAGCTCCAGGTGTCAGAAAAACTCTGGAGTAACACAAGAATGATGACGGGATTAATAATGAGCACGTTCATTATTAATGACATGATAATGACTATATATAACTAAAATTATATTTTAGTAATAATTGTTCATTTCAATAGAAAACATAAGTAAGGGAAAACAAATAAAACAGTTAGAAAACAGCTAATGATACAATTTAAAAATATTTTAAAAATGACCAGACACATCTTTAATAAATACTATCAAAATTTGGAAATGTTCAACATATGATTGCAAGAATGTTAGGGTTGTGTAGTTAAAGTTTGCTGTTAGCAATTACTTCAAATGAACTTATTGCACTACAACCCTGTTAAGGTGTCCATGCTTTATGTTAAATTATTCTGTATATGTACATCTGTATGGTAAACTTATTGTCAGTAAATTGGTTTTCATAGAGTTAAGAATAAATCACACATTTTCTATCATTTGCTTGTACTTGTCGGGTTTGTAATAGGAAAAAAAAAACAGTGGCTGGTGAAAAATTTTAATTTCCACCCCTGCATGAATCTCTTATTTAAGGTCATGCCACAGCACCTTGTTTGGCTTGAAGTCCAGACTTTGACTAGGCCATTCCAAACCCTTAAATTTGTTGTTTTTTTAGCTATTTAAAAGTAGATTTGCTGTTGTGCCTCTGATCTTCATCCTATAGGAAAGCTTGAACTTAAGGTCACAAGCTTGAGACGTTTTCCTCAAGGATTCTCTCCTAGAGAGCAGAATTCTTCATGTTTCAACAAGTCATCTAGCCTCTGGCAGTGGCCACTCAAAGAAATTCTGGAGGTGAAAGTATGTCTTTAGAAAAATGAAGCAAACATGGCAAACTGAGGTTTTAGAGATTTGCTGTTTTTTTTAAACACCTGTCCAAAGTGAGATGTTCATAAAGTGTGTGGAGATTGTATTTTTACTCTAGCAGTGACATTCAGGCCAACATGCCCATTTTGGCTATTTGCACCAGAAACTACATCAGGTGTGCATATTTTTGATGGATTTCTCCAGATCAGTCTCACTTCATCCTGAGAATGTTTCTAATATCCTGTAATCTGAAATAATATGCTACAGTGTGAAAGGAAAGTTGTTGAAGAACCTTTTACCTTAACAATCAGAATGGTTTTGTTTTGAATTTTAATGTCGCTCACCTCAGTGTTACTACCATCTGCTGGGCGGCATGGGCATTGCAGTGTTTTGAAAGCAACGCTATTGCTAGGAAAATCCTACTTGAACGACTGAACTTCCTCAGAGGTTAGTTAGATTCACGTTAATTGATGGCGGTTGTGAACTCAAGTGGTGAAAATTAAAATCAAGGATTATTTTGTATGTGGCAGTTTTACATATTTTCCAGGCACATTATGTCACTTTATAGCACATGTTCCCTTCAGTTATTATAAATGCTGTATATATCAAATATGTCTTAAAAGAAATTTGACTTCATATTCAAGTTGGATCTCTGTCTCTTTCTCAAACTCCGCCTTCAGGAAGTCATCACAACATGATTCCTTTATTAACTATTTAACAACATGTTTACCAGTGTTTCACTGAGAAGTATCTCCTATGATGAGATCAGTAGATGAGTAGTTCCACCAGGTGTTTGCTAATTGCTGCTGGCTAGTCTGAAGGAGCTGAGTGGGGGAGGGCTGCACTGTGAGGAGGAAGCTCTGAAGTTTGGAAGCTGCAGCTCAGAGGAGGAGCTTCATTTTGATGGCGGGGCTAGGTCCACCCAGTTGTTTTTCCATAGCTGAATGGTTGCCATGGGAGATTGAAGGATTTATCAAACAAACGTAAAAGAATCAAGGCAACACCCCATGTATGTTTTTGATGGGGGAATAACTTTACAACATGATGTACAGCTTATAAAAAGTGGATTTTACACAACACTGCCCATTTAACAAAGTATCAGTTTAAGGGATCACAGATTAATTCACCTTTTTTATTTTCACGTTTTCCCCTCGGTAGACTGGCTTGTTTTACAGCTGGAATTCACAAAATGTTCAAACACATCAGAAGGGAATAAAGATCTAAAATGAGTTTCAGTGTCAGAAAGATCTACAATTTCACAAGACCACCCTTCGAAGCATTTACCTTCGTCAGTGTTTTTCTGACACGCTCAAGGTTCAAACAGAAGCTTCCCTGAGGAACTATTACTGTCTAATTCTCTTGGCAGGGACAGAAAGAGCGACAATAAGCCTGACTGGTCTGACGACACAGCTTTCACACAGTAAACACAACGAGCAGGTTCCCGTGCGGCGAGCGTACCCAGGAGTAGCGATGCGATGAAGGCAGTGGCCATGCTGGAGGCACACAGCAGCACTGCATGGCCCAGCTTGAACTGTCCCTCTGGGAGCCAGCCAAAGATTACAGCAGCTATGGAAGCCAGGAACCCCACAACTGTGGCCTGGACCTGCATGCAAACACACACACACACACACACACACATTAAAATGGCTCATGTAGATTTCATTTCAGCTAACATTTAAAGTGCTGATGAATGAGACTATCCCGTTTCATTGGAGAAGCTTTCAATCAATCAACGTGAACCCAGCAGAGAGTTGAACCCATACAATACTCACAACTATGCAATTACCACAACTAGTGGACAAAAAATACATTTGTTTTTTTAAAATCAGCAGCTGTGAGAGAACACAAGCACCTGTTGGTCGCCCTGTCAGATTTCACCTCCTTGAAGCGTGTTGAGGTTACGCTCCAAGGGTTCCAGGAAACATGACGGACATTTAAATATTACATAATCATAAGCTACATCATGTGGCAGCAGAGTGAAGAGCACTTCACAGAAACCAAAACTAGAGACAGTATTTATTTTGTCATTACAGGCCAGCCTCCAGAAGCAGATTTCTAGGGTGTTACTGTGCTCTCTTTATCCTCCTCCTTTGCCTCCTCTATTCTTTTCTCCTTCTGTCCCTTTAAACTTTTCGTCCCATCTTTACCCCTTTTTTTCTCCCCTTTTTTTTCCATCTCCATTGCACTTGAAATAAACCCAAAGCAATTTCTAAAAATCTCAAGTGAAGCATTAGAGGGAAAGCTGCAATGCTCCACTCAGGAAAGTAAATATGCTGAACAGGAAAAAAAACGAAAAAGAGGGTAGCCTAGAAATAACTTACTTGGAAATATCATTAAGTTGAAATTAGTTATATAAGATTATTATCTTTCGATAACAGCTTGCTTTATTTGATAATGCCTCAATGATATATTTATTCAAGATAAAGTTTGTTTTCTGACTTCGATGTTTACATTGTACCGAGGATTGCGATGGAGACAACTGGTTCTTACTCACACAGTGCTGCTACAGCAACAAAAAATGTTCCTCCCCCCCCCCCAAGTGTCAACTGAACTTAACCTTAACTTTGACACGTAAACATGCTTTAACTTTAAGTTCTGGTTATACGGTTACAGGAGTTTCTCTACAGGACACTGAACCTCAGTCCCAGTCTGAACCTGAAACCTCTAACAGTTTTTCTTCCAGTTTTTGCTCCAGAAAAGATTCCCAGCAGAATGATGGTGCCATCATCCTATTTCACCATGTAGATGTTGTGATCATGATGAGATACAGTGTGAGGTATTTTGAAATATTTCCTCCGCACATAACGGAGGAAATATATATGGGTCCTGTATTTAGAACCAGAAAGTCAAATTTTGGTCTTGAATAATCATGACACCTTGTTTCATGTTTGCTTTGTCCTTATATGTCTTGTAGCGAACTACAAACTTAATCTTCTAAGCCTTTTTTTCTCAAGCATGAGTTTTTTTCTTGCCACTTATACCTTCACAGAGCAGCTGTATTTAAGACAATATTGACAATGTTTACTAGGTAGGAAAAGACTAACAGCCACTGCTTGCACAGGATTGTTTCAAATATCACAGTAAAGGATGCTGACACACCACAGTTTTTGAAAATTTTGCATTAATTCTCTTAAATTTTGAACTATTTTGTGTTGCGTAAGAAAAACATCCTATAAAATACATTTACAGTTTCATGATTGTAAGTTGACAAAATCTAAAAAAAAACAAAAACAACTTAAAGTGATATGAGTACCTTTGGAAAGCAATGTAAGTCATCATGTCATTTTGAAAAAAAAGAACTGCGTATAATAATGTCTATTTTATCCAAATAGGCATTATACAGGCTATTTGCATATGTCACTGGTTCTATTGGGAAGTTAACAACCTGTGGTCAGTCATCCCTGAACAGTCAGGTGGATGTAAGTAAACCTACTATATAGAACATACGTCCTGTATCGTGAGGTTAAGCACATCGTTGCTACATTTACCTGGATGAGGGCCAAGTTCCCTACGATCATCTTCCACATGTCCTTGGCTGTGTCCATCTGACCAATATTAGCCTGAAAAGGAGAAAGACACAGAGCTTATTATCTTTTCTTTCAGTGTTCGTGTGTGGGGGGGTGTTTGTGTGTGTGTGTGTTGTTGGGTGGTTTACAGCTAGCACAAGCTGCTGATCCCATGAGAACAATAAAGTGTCAGTAGTCATGACAAAGACGCTCTGATCTGATCCCCCATCCTGATGCCGTCTCCACTTATCTCATCTCTTTTTTTCAAACAAACACACACACTGATGGTCTCAAGAGTCAAGTGGCCGTGGCCACAGTGGTCCACTGTGTGTTCAGAGTGCAATGATCCAAACGCCGTCCACAGTGAGAGGATACAAACAGATGGCCTGCTCTTCCATCCTGACCTCTCGCTTACAGATACACAGGAAGGGGAAAGGGGTGGAGAGCGATGGGGGGTTCTGGAACTATGAGAACTAGTTGTGAACACATCCACAACCTACACACACGTTACACTAAATGTTAGATTAAACACCAAACTGGGATTTTTATCTGGTAGAACATGACAAAGTAGAGAATCGGCTGATTCACGTTATATGTGGGCCGGTCACAATAACAAATTTTGCTTGGCGAAAGTCCCAGAAATGATCACGATAAGCTTTAACATTGTTGTAGCTTGCCCTCTACAAGACGGATTAACTTTAATTTTATGCAACACCCCACACTGGAACTGGAAGACATTTTAAATATTCAACATAAAACACAACAACCAAAAACAATAAATCAAAAGGAACTTAAAAACCAAACACAACCAAGACAATAAATAAAATGATTGACGAAGTCTCTGTAAACAAAATTGTCCTTCAAAAAGGACAAGAAACATTAATCATCAGAAAGGAGATTTCTTCATTCCCTTCCAATTTTGAATTTTTCATCCAATTAACTGATTAACTGCTTAGTGTGACAGGCTTACTTATTTATTGTATCAATGACTGGAAGCAGTATATAAATATTAATCAAGATTAGAATGCCTTTTCAACTTTAAAGATTTGAAACTAATAATCAAAGATAAATTGTCAAAATACCAGTGAAAACATGCAGAAGACGTGTAGCTAATTATGTAGCTATTATAACAAGGTAAGCTGTACCATTGTCTCCTTAGCAACAGCACACATTCAGCTGTGTGTGACTTCATCAGTTCAGTTGTTGCTTAGCTACAGACGGTGTGTACGCTTAGTATGTTTCAGCAGTTTCTCAGCTGGTATACCAGAAAAAACAAAAAGTTGTTGGAAATGGATACTAGCACACTGCAAAACATAAAATCTTACCAAGTCCAATTTCTAGTGTCAATATCCTAGTACACTTGAAACAACACTAAACTAACATACTAGTAACTTTTCAGCAAGATATAAGAGCTATTGACAGTTTTCCCATTGTATAACATGGGAAGAAAAGTGTCGTTTTCTTTTTTTTTCACGTTTTGAGAAGGGAATGGGAATGCAGTGGGACTCTTTTGCAAGACCTCCTCTTGCCAAAGACGATCAGTAAAAATGTTTTTTTTTTTAGAAGTAGCATAGGATCTATGTTACAACTAATTGTTGGAGTGACACCATTCTCACCAGAATCGTGATGTTCTTCTCAAAAATTAGAGAAAACACCTTAAATCATGACCATTTGTTACCCAAATGAACAGCTAAGTGAGTGTAGGGAGGGGAGACAAGGAATTTTGGTGGAGTTTACAAAAGAACCTTAAAGTCAGGATTAGAAACAACAAGGAGGCGACAGCAGAGCAATAAAAGAGATGTGAGGTCAGGGGATGAAGAATGTTTCAAGTGGAGGAAGGTCTAGAGAAGCGGCACTGGAACACATTCTCCAGGCGGTTCAAAAGGTTCAGGAACACGCTCAGCATCTCCCCCTGCTGCCCTCTTGGCTAACAGACCTCTCATCTTCCATTGACCTGTAGCTTTCTGCTCATGTAGGTCTGTCAGACTCTTCACTGCCTGTTAAACCTTAAACTGACCCACAAGAAGATGTGAGTGCTGTGGAAGACATCCTGCCTTGTTGCAGTACCATATCATTTGGACAAATGCAGCGACGCTATGAGAATGCTCTTTAATGTCTGCAGTGTTTTTAACATCATTCAGCCGCTTTCCAGAAACTTCACAAGGCATAGGTGGAGACCTGGACTGTCACCAGCATGCGAAAGCTTAAAAGGGTCTTCTAACTTAACTTTATTTGAACTTTTTCCTTATTATAAGAAAGATATAGAATATCTAGAGTTTCTTCTGAGGGGCTGTTTAGGACAAAAACTCTCACACCCACTCCTACAAACTCACACACACACACACACACCCCCACAAGACTAAAGTTGTACATATACACTATTAAAATATCACACACACATACATACATATCGTTTAAAGTAAACAGACATACTAGACTGAATGAGATGTCAGAAATGTATGTGTGTGTGAACTAATACTAGACTGAATGAATTACAATACATGTATGTGAATGAGATACTTGTACTTGTCTGTATAAGAGGTGTTACAGAAGAGGCAGGGCATGATTTGGAGATCACATCAGGGGTAAAAAAATCTGTTGTAGGGTATATCACTGTAAGAGGAGGTGGTATACAAAGCATTTCACACTTTTTACATTGGATTTGTAGAAAATAACAATCGCATCCTTCTTTTTCCTCATCCAAACCTGGCTGTGCTTATTTTAGTCTACCACATCAAATCCTCCCTAAAGAAACATTACCTCACTGTTTACTATTGTAAACCGAAATATTTGAAAAGATGTGAATACTTTTGCAAAGCATTGCATATGATGGGCTTTTCAACACTGCACCGCCCTATTAAACAGCATAACAAGATCATGGACACAAAAAGCACAAGATCGTATGTCACAGAGGTGTCATGGAGGTGTCGTCACGGTAGTTTCACACCAAAACAACCAAGAACGTCATCTATGTGAGTCGGTGTTGGATAAAGACGTGGACTGAGGTGCACAGCCGTCACTTACAGGCCACACACACTGCCTCAGGCACTGATAAGAAGCTCCAGGCTGGACAGATAAAAGTGGAGGCTGTTTGGATGGTAATGAACTACGTGTACTATGCCACAGTCCGCCCAAATCTACTGTCTCAAGGTCACAGAAGAGGACTTGGCTGAGAATTTAGCAAAGGGGGAAAAAAAAGGTAAACAAGTTTTTGAGCAGACAGATTTCACCAGAAGCACAGTGTGGCTTTACATGGTGATGATGTGATTTCTTGAAGACTTTAGACACTGGAACATGGGCAATCTTTCACTGAAGAAGGACTCGTTTCTGAAACACAAGCCAAAAGTCATGACTTACATTTCAGGCCTTGCTTCACAAAAGTATTCACACCCTATAAACTTCTCTCATATTCTTTTGTGTTAGAACCACGAGCTTTATGTGACAGAACAACACAAAACACAACATGTTTGTGAAGTAGAAGATATTTTGCAAGTAAATAGAATCCACCTGTGTGGTTTAAATCCTGCTCTTCAACGAAGCGTCAGAGGTTTGCTAGAGAACATCAGTCACCAAGGAACACAGAATGCAGGACAGAATTATAACTCTAAGACATTTAAAACAGGGTTAGTTTAGGAAAGAAGATCATGTTTTCCCCTGACGAGATGCTGCCCTGGTTGGTTGCCCAAGGTGGCCGTATCAGAAATAGCCACTTCTTAATTTAATTAAGAAACTGAGGCAAAACTTAAAAGCTGCTGTTTACAGAGGCTCTCCGTCCAATCTTATTGAGCTATTGTATTGAAAAAATATCAGCCAAAATTTTTTATCTGTGTATGCGTGAAGTTGGTTGAGAAGTAAGCGCTCACTATGTTTTTAAGTTTTATTTGTAAAAATTTGAAAACAAACATTCATGTACCAGTGGCAGCCAGATGTGGATGGAAAAAAATAATCTAAACATAATCTAAAAACATTATTTAAAAAAACTGTATAATCAGTCAAGTCTGTTTTCAAAAATAGTGTATCTTAAATATAATCTGAATTATACAACATTTCCACCAACTGACTCTGAAGCTAATCATGTGTGGTTGGCAGGGAAAACAAACATTTGGCCAATCAGCATCACTGACTTCAGTTTCTTTGTGGTGCTTGGAGTTTTACCCCTGCCTTAGAAGATGCTGGAGATTTTTGGGTCGCTATGGTGATAAAGTTGATGATGGCAACAACAGTAGTCAAGGCGAAGTTAGACTAAATGGTGTCTGTCTATTATGAAGCTTGTGTTCACTTGCTAGTCTTGCTGGCAAATACTTGTAGTAAAAGTTAGTTTTACTAAGTATTGATTAAGAAGAAGGAATAAAAACGCAAAGTCAGTATTTTTTCATTGCAAAATGTTTTTGGTAAAAACATCTTTTTTATCTTCTTTCTGCTGATTTATAACATAAAATCCTAAATGCAATATTTCAAAGTTTCTGCAGTGCTAATGTGACAAAGTGTATGGATGTGAAAAGTCTTCCAAGGCATTGTATTTCCATTAAATAATTAACATATCAAAAGAAAAAAGAGATCAAAAGAGAATCAAATTAAAGGAACTAATAAAAGGAAATATGTACTCCAAGAGTCAGCCACTAATAGGGATTACATTATTTCCAGTAATAAGCACATTATGAAACTTGCAGTGGTCTTAATCTGCTCATAATGAGAGGTGGCATGGAAAAAAGTGTGGTCCTGCTGGGCCCCAGCCAGCAAAGAGGGTCCAGTCAGGCTTCAGCATAACCCACAGACTGGCTGAGTTTGGTGAAATATTCATGAAATGCTGCAGTAAGTGTTAGCATGTTGGTAAAACCAACCATGTTGGTATCTGCACTTTTCCTGGTGTTACGTCAGTCTGCATTTCCCCATCAATATGTGTTTCTGCTACTGCTCTGCACTGCCCAGGCAGAAAAACATGTTCATGCTCATTACAAGCTTGCTACTGTCAAGGTAGTGTTCATCACATGAATCGATATATGTACAATTTTTTCAGATAAATGGTAAGATAATTTTGCTAAAGTGGCATGGGTTTGTTGAGGCCAGGCCGAATGAGGAGAAATATGTTTTACAATAGGAAACCATAACGTTAGTAAGCTTAACGAAATCTTGAGTCTTAGAGTGTTTTCACACCTGAAGGTCCAGTAGATTCAGTTCAGCTGGAGATCAAATTTGTAGCATTTGCTACATTTTCACTTACTGCGGTTCGCATTCACACTGCACTGTGCCAAACCAAGCAAACCTTTTGAAAAACCTGTTGACTCTCTCGTCTGTGGTGGCACTGCACCAAAAACCTCTGAAGAAAATGACACAAAAACCTCTGAAAAAGACACTGAGCACAACAACTTCCTTCCTCAGCAAATGCAAAAAAGAATGGGAGTGGCATCAGAGTTTAGCGGTTGTAGGATTTCTCTGTCTTTGGCAAAAGACCACAAGCCGTTTCCCCCACTAATGCTACTCTTGCATGTTTGTTTTGGTTGTATTTACCCAGAATGCTATGCGCTACAGTCCAATTTCTGCTTCTGCAGCAATCTCCGCTCCACACTGGTCCTGTTCTGGTGCATTTGAACATCTTTATGTTTTTTTAATGTTATTTTTATGTCCATATTAACACCATGACACTTGAAATAAATAAAAAATAATAATGGTTTTGAATTTGGTTAGTTTATTTCATTTAGAACTGGGCTTGTTCTGTTTGTTACTTTTAGTTTCTGTACAATAAAGCTACTGATCCATCGCTCGATAGACAGGTCAATATAAAAATATCAATCATGTTTTTGTCCCATATTTGTATGACATTAAATGGAGTAAAATACTGAAAAAAACTGAATTAAATCACAACCCAAATATTCCACTTATGCCTATTATGTTGAACAATGATTGGGTCAATTCTGTTGAGTGAAAAATGAAATCAGATCAAGACAGTCCCCAATCGTACGTCTGACTCATCCTTTTTCCATTGCAATGCCTTTTTTTTAGTACGGTCATTCGACTACAGACAAAGATGCTGCCACATGTGATTAAACATGTTAGCAACAGAACACAATGCGCTTGCAGTGCTAATCAGCTTCATCGCCTCTTTCCCTCCAGTCAGTGGTAAGAATGTGGGGATTGGTGTACATGCATACAGTGCTACGCTAATACTCATATATGCTACAGATGCTATTGGTTAGCCATGCTAAAAGCATATTCCTCATTCAGAACAGAACAAAACAGATTTCCAAAAAATAACCATTAACTTTAACCTCTTCTATCCATTCTTTTATTTTTGTATCCACTTCCCAGTCCTGTTTGGGCTAAATTGGGCACTGTCTCCAGATTCACCAGTCTACTGCATGACCAACATAGAGTCAGTCGTGGGTTTCTGGATTGTGGGAGGAATCAGAGAAAACCCACTCACGCTCAGTGAAAACATAAAAACTCCACCCAACAAAGGCCACGGGTGAGATCTGACCATAGAACCTTCCTGTCAAGTGAAGGCACTTAAAACAGCGGCATGTTGTTGTCCATCCCGCAATACTTCTTGTCTTCCTTTAGAGAGTCCTCACAAAAAAAGAAAGACATATGATTGACTTGGTACTAATTAAGATATTCAGCAGTGTGGCTTCGAATACCATCACTTATTGTCGTGCAATAAGTGAGACATAAAAAGTTCCAAGCTGTTTTTAGATAATCTACTATTATGATGACAACTCCTGCTAATACTTAGCTACATTTGGTAATGGTTTTTTTTTTTTATTGAATAAAGACTCTTAACCAGAACTTCTCTAAAATATGAACTACAATAACATAACTGAATTTAAAACTAATTAACTTTGCTGTTCATAACCTCTTAATGTAACCAGTTCACCAGATCTGAACTGAACAATGTTCAGTGTTGTCCAGAGCAACACCAGCAAGGCAAACTATGGAAGTCAAATATGAGAAATTTGATTCAGTTTTTTAGCTTGATTCCTACTTTTGAATCTATTTCACTGGTTCAGGTTAAGTTAAAGAATTTTCACAAATGTGAGTAACCGTTATTTGCCCCCCACCCCCAACTTAGCTCAGTCTTGCATAGCAAGACGATGCTGCACAAGATCAGAGACCATGAGGTAAAGAATGCAGTTCATAAAATCTACTTTCTAACAAAGAGGCCACTGACCCAGGAGCAATCAACTTTAATGGTTCTAAAAATGAGGAAATGGGTTACTTCAGGAGAGAAAGTAACCTGGTCAGGTCAACAAATCCAAATATCTGGAGACCCAAATCATTTGAGCGATGATAGGCAGCAGGTTTTGGTTTTGTAGGTTAGCTTTAAGTAACATGTAGTGGAATAAAATATGCTTAGGTCCTTACCGCTGTTGAAAGCCTGGAGGCCAGCGTCATCTCTAAGTTCCCTTTTAGCCCCAACAATGCAGGAACAAGGATGAAGACTTCTGACACCTTTGTGAACACCGTCCAGTGCTGCAAAGACCACAGATATGTACATTTGTTATGACCATTCTGGTTTAAAAGATTCTATTCTTTAAAACAGATTAAATTGATTCAGTTAAACAAAACATCTGATGGAGCATATAGTGACTTGAAAAACTGATGTGAGCTTCTTGAGCCTAACAGCTTAATTATAACTTTATCTAACTGTTAAATCATATATTATATTGTAAGCACCAATCAACATTCACCAACCTCAGCACGAAGAATGCAGGCAGTGTGGCCTTTTTTTCTTCATAATATATCCTGTTGCCATGTGTTTCCTAGGGAAGCGAATACACATGAACCCAGCCATACAGATCATGCCATGAAAAACATGATTCTTCAGATGAGGCCAACCATTTTCAGGGCTTCATAGCCAGACAGGGGCTAGCATAGGAATCCTACTGGTCTGCCAATATGTAGCTCAATATGCAATGAAATGTACAATGTAAAACCACTCTGTATTCTGGGACCTTTCCATCAGAACTAGCATTGACTTCTTTTGCAGTTTGAGCTAAAGTCGCTCAGCTAATAGCTACTTTACTAAGCCTACTTGTGAATCAAACAGTGCCAGCCATAACCATTATACAGGTTTAGCAGTATTCTTTCATTAACTGGATGTTGATGCAACAAGAGGGTCCTGGGTTTGAATCCCAACCTTGGTACTTTTGGTGGGTCCTCTCCAGTTACTCCAACTTCCTCCCACAGTCCAAAACATGACTGTCAGGTTAACTGGTCTATCTTTAGGTATGAATGTGTGCGTGCACACATGTATACCCTGTTTGTGTCTGTGTTGCTCTGTGATGAAGTGGTGACCAGTTCATGGTGGAGGAAGTGGAGGTGGTGAACAGACTGTGAAGTTATTGTCAAATCAAGATATAAAACCTGTGATGTCCTCAGCCTTGGTTTAACTTCTGCATAACTATCATCAATGTGAAGCGCAACGTCATTCACAGCAAATACTGCCTTGACATTAACAAAGACACAGCGGGACAGATCATTCGGGAAAGGATGGACAGGGTGAGCCTGACTAAAACTACCTGGATGTCAGGCGACATCTGGGGCTTATTATGTGGCTCTTCTTATTTTCAAGCTCAAATGAGCAACTTCACGTTCAAAAACAAGCCATACGATTTAAATTTGCAAGCAACTTTCGGAAAAAAAAAAACAAGCCCAAAGCCACTTATAAAAATCTTACACGTCGACGGAAACTTAAAATAGCTCCTGTTTTTCCAGCAACAAAATGTGCATCTCTCATTTCTGTTGCTGCTGATGCTGTTTCATAAACAGTGATCACGCACAGAGAAAATAAAATTAAATTACAAAAGAAAATAGTAACACACAGTAATGCACAGTGATTTGGATAAGCAACTTTAATCTGATTATTGGATTTGAAATAGTAATGCGTTAGATTACGCATTACTAAAAAAAGGGGTCCGATTAGAATAGATGTCAGTAACGTGTTACTGATATCACTCCACAGGCATTGTATAAACTTCCTTACATACTCCAAACCTTAGAATGAATTCATATTTTTCTGTATACATTACACAACTGGATCTTATGGATGAGAAAAAAAGCTACAGACTTGGACAGCTAAATATTAAAGACAGTTTAGTCGTGTTAAGATTGTGAGGATCATAAAGTTTGTCAAGCATGTGCCAGGAAACGTGACTCGGTCTGCTGGCTGGCATTTTAATGAAACCTCTAGCTGATATTACTGGGCCTGACTCTCGATAACCTCCTGCCTGGCTGCAGGCCAGTCCTTCAGAGCTGGGTTGCCTGTAACTCCCTGGGCCTGTCACAGTTGTGCCGGGCTGTTGCCTCTATTAAGGCTTCATGCAGTGATAGCAGGTTTGTAGTCTATTCTGGCCAGAAGGCTGATGCTGATGCCATCGATCTACAGGCAGTAAAAGTGCTTATCTTTGAGGCCAGTCCCATGGGCCTCCTGCACTTACACTCAAGTTTGCTCTAAGCTCAATCAATATTCTGCAAGGCTAAAACAGAACAGAAGAGGAAAGGAAAGTCAGACGTCGAGAAGACTTCCTTCTCGGAAAGCTAAACGAAAGTGAAGTACAGTTGCTCTGCACTTCTTGGGGGTTGCTCCCAGTAGATGCACATGGCTGATACATGGTGTTGTCAATGTGTTTGCGTGTGCAGTAGGTGTGGCACCAGATCCTCGGCGTGGTTCAAACCCTTTCGGAGCTGTCGCCAGGCCAAGCTGAGCTCCTTTCCAACAGCCAGCCTCTGGCTTTGGCTCGCTGCCCCCTGTAGACCCAGCAGCCTAGAAGCACTTCTCTCTTCTTTCACAGCCGCATGCTCTCAAGCGCTCTCTCAATCTACTTCTGTCTACCTCCCCTATCTCCCTCTTTGACTCCCTCTTTGATATATGTTGTCTTCCCAGAACATTGACTCTAAGCCAAACAAGCTCCTCCCTCAGTTCTAGGAACTCCACTGGACAGACCCAGTACCTCTGTGTAGAGACTTATAGGAGCTCTGGTATGCAACCCCCACGAGGGTCTGGTTACCCAGTTGAGTAACATGGCTCCACTTTATTTGTGATCCCTGCACTTGCTGTACTGAGAAGCCAGTCCTGCAATGTGTGCAATTGGTGTGCAATGTGACGGTGTCACCGCATCTCCACCGGCGTCACAGAAAATAAACCGCATGGCGTCTGTGTCATTTTCCTGTTCCCTGTATTAATGATGGAGTCAAAGTAAACCCTTATGGACAAATATACTCTGCCTTGCAAAATTGTGCCAAACACTAAACCTTCTTCACATTTTGTCATAAAATGTCTCCTTTAAATGATCTGCAATGATATTGCATTTTATTTGGATTTGTTTGGACAAAGTAGCGCTCGATTATTAAGTGGAACAAGAATGATTAGCGTTTTAGTTTTCAAAAATGTTTCACAATTCAAAGTCATAAGTAAAGGATACTCTTCTTCAGAAGTCTTTTGAATCCATTAATCAGGGGTGGGCAACCTGAACTTAAAGTTTTGTCACAATATTTTGCAGTACTATTGTGATAATGATAAAAGTGACGATATTACATTTTTAATAGGCAACTGTATGATTGTGACTGTGTGTAAACTCAAATAACGCTCTTGAAATGTTTCAAATATTTTTCAAGTATTTTCACATTTATTGGTGTTTATTGATAATTTCAATGAACAAACAGTGGAGAAAATATTAAAAGTATTAATCTTTACATGTTTGACGGGTTTTAAACATCATTAATTGGAAAATATTGTGACAAAGAAAAATTTTAATTCTTATCATGATAAAAAATTTACCACGATAAAATATAAACATCATGATAAATGCCCACCCCTACCATATAGGAATCTAAAGACCAATGGAAATGTTGTATTGTCTTTGTGAGCTTAGTTTATTTTGTAAAGAAGATTTTGTGTAAATTTCTATATAATCCCTATACGTAGAAAACAGGCACAAACATGAAAAATATACATGGTACTCGCAAAAATCACACTGCTTTTTTTCCTTTCATTTTACTTTGTTTGGGCCTAGCTCATCAAATTCCAAATAAAATACATTGAAATCTGTAATTGTAACAATGAAATGTGACAAAAGTGCATAAAAACACTATATCATGTCTGAAGGTCAACGGTATGCAACACTGTGATCAGGTGCAAAAGAATGGCATCACACACGGACAATTATTTTTGACAAAGAACAACTGTTCAGCTTGTGAGAAAAAGTGAGGTGGGAAAATTTGAAAGCAATTATTGGAGTGGCGATATTTGCAAATTCAGGTACAGAGGACCCCTTGTCTTGTACAAAACCATCAAAGTGAGCTTTAAACTGTTCCACAAGATTAAAGCTTCACATTTGAAATGTTTGCATCACAGATGTAGAGAAATTTGATGTGATCTGTTCAATCTAACAAATAGAAAATAGGCAATACATCAGTTTCCAAGGATTCATTGGAACCATTAACAGAGTAAAAGATTAGCCTGAATTAGGGACATCAGACTAATCCTTCCAGTCTCAGTGATTCATATCCTAAACAAGAAGCGGTCATAGATACCAGCAGGATTTCATAGCCAAGAGCTCAGGTAATGTTAATAACACCAACTGTCAGGCCAATCTGAACTACGCAGTCAGGATCATGCACCGTTTGAATAACCAGACAGGTTCACACAACTGCATCATCATCCTTTCAGTTTCTCTAAACAACCCTGAGGCCAGCTGTTGGTCAGATGGTTTACTATGGAAGAATTAAACCCACATTCTGGTTTCCTGTTGACTGCTGAGTGAAAACCAGATAAGTGGATGTGGTTGGACCAAAATAATGGGAAGCAAAGGGCTGGCCAGCGTCCTTCGCAAAGTAGGATTTCATGTTTGCTGGTGCTTTTATTTTTAGATTGTTGTTTTTGAGGCTTTACTGGTCTTGGGGTTTTTATGGCTACCAAACCAAACTCCACACTTTACAGCCAAAGACAGACGACTAGACAGATGACCACAACAATATGTCAAACCTTTTGGTTCAACCTTTTTCTTTTTTTCTTTAATTTTTGTACAATAATAATTGTGACTGAAATTTATTCATTTAACCATGCCACCTAGTATCCACAGGAAAGCTACTGTTAGATGACTTTTGCCCAACTGAACCGGTCGACTCTGGAGTCAGAAGTTTGTAGCCCAGACACAAAGAAACAGACAGTTTTAGGTCATGTCGCTGCCAGGCCACTGAACAAAACTATGCAGAAGTCTCCTCTTCTATACCAGAGAGGGTTGTTCTTTCAGGGCCAACCTTCAGTGGGAATGAGGCCAGAGGTACTCTGGATGGTCATAGCAACCAAGGCCACATATAAAAGAAGCCTGACACAAAAAAGAACTACATACTCATCTGTGTATCAAAGCTTAAATCACTATAGTCTGTCAATGAAAATGAATGAACTTGACATTTCTGTGGCTCTGGAGCGTTTAAATTCACTATAATTCCTAAGAAGTGCTGTCTGACCAAACCAGTGAGACAGAGACTTAGAGATAGACATTCACCCTCCACCAAGGGCAGGCAGGATTAGCTGAGTTAGCGTTTCATAGCGTCTTGACGAAGGAATTAGGCAGTGAGGCGATCTGCTGCTTGATGCTCAGGAGAACTCACTGGGATGGTTGTTTTAGTTGTTTTCAGCCTCACTGGAAAACTCAGAACAAACACTAGTTGCAGGACTGCCTGCAGGAAAAAGTGTGACAAAGTAGTCAAAAACGACACAACATTCTTTGTGAGTTCTTTCTGAAATTCCAACAGCATGGTGCCTATGCTGAAGCAGCATGAAAACTCTTTATTTTGCCCTCGAATCTCCGCATTCCTGGTTAAGTGAGTATACCTCACCACACGATAATGGAGGCCCTGACACCCACACTGTACTTTGCTTTCCCTCAGATTCTAGCTTTGTTGCACTGTGCTGCCATTTCAGGTGCTCAAAGAGAGTAAACTTTATTGCCCTGTCCCCCTCCATCCCCCACCCTCCTCTTTGTGCTAAGTCTCTGAGGGTCCACCATGTTGCCATCAGTATGCGTGTACACAATGTACTGGTCTCCTGGCAGGCTGACACCTCCAGCTTTTCTGCATTACAAGCTAACTTTTTACCAAAAAAATGACCTGTCACAATGACTTTGACCTGTGCAGGAAAATTGAAACATATCAAACAGAAAGAGCCCAAGTAATGCTTGAATCACACTTTTTCAAAGACATTTCTGGTTAAAAAAATATGTTTTTTGAGAGAAACTGATTGGATCTAGCTCCAACTGCCTACCCCAATAAAAACACCTTCCCAGCACATCTAACTGCAAACTAAAGATTGTGTGATGGGTCATTAAAACACTTTTTTTTACCAGAATGGTCAAGTCCTGGAGAAAAGACTACATGGGCGTAAAGCAGAAAAAGGTTATGTAAATACCCAAGCATCTCCTAAAGAGGGACATTAGATAAACCAGCAAGCGCAATGACTGATGCATGCCTCAATAAGCCAGGTGATTATAATGTTCCACTGACAATCCCTTCTCATTGTGTGTGTAGGTGTGTATTGTCTACTTTAAAAAGACAATGGTTACAAAAGATGTCCATCAACTTCACCTTGGCTGTAAGCTAGGGTAGTTGCATCCAGTCTAACTTGATATAGTTAGAACGTAAAAATAGATTTTCTATCATCTACTGTAATTCAGTGATCAGATTAAACTCTTTTAATCAATATACTTCCAAGCTTAAACATGCATCCATTTTGTATGCCCTCTAATACTTATTGGGTTACAGCTGCTGTTGCCTATTTCCAATAGTAAGTGGATGAAAGACTTAGTATATCCTGGGCTAGCCACTAGTAAAACACTTGTTAACACAGAGAAAAACACTACAGATAACCACACACTCTCACACTTAAGGACTATTCAATTCCTGGCAGCTTAGAGTGGCCAATTAACCAAACATACATGATCTGAATTGGTGGTAAAAAGCTACAGTATCTGGAAAGAGACCGCATGCAAGGAGAACACAATCTGGTCTTTTACCTAGTGCAAAAACAAATTCTAATTCATTTTAGGATGATAACCTTTTTGATTATAGTGTGGCAGTGTAACTTACTTGGACAATGTCTAGCAACATTCCTGCTGCCACCGTTCCGAAGCCAGCCAGCAGAAAGGGAAAAACCACTTGAAGACCGATGGAAATGGAGGTCTCCTTGAGCGGCGCTGGTGGCTCAGGGCTCTGATTGATGCTGTTGTCGTCACTCTCGTTGCTCTGGCTTGCGTTCTCCAGGAGAGCATCCTCCTCTCGTTGGCCTTTGGCGTTGGCCCGGCAGTCTAATGCCACCACGATCTCTGACCTCTCCTCGTTTTCCCCGGTCTCACCGATCCTTTCCGTGAAAGATGTGACCTCGGTGAGCTCGAACTCGCCTCCAGTTTGTGGGCTCATCTCTTCTGGGCCTCTGGTGAGGATCAGCGGGTGGACAGAGCAGTTAGAATTGAGGAAGGTTGGGGTCAGGGGACCTCCCTCCTTCTTCATCTCAATGTCCCCCGAGGACATCTCGATGTCAGGGAGCTTATCTTGTTCTTTTGACCAAAGTACCATGCGGAGGCCTTAGACAGACAGTGCACTCAGCAAGAAAATGTAAGCGTGCCTTAGGCTAATATTTGGGGGAAGGTCAGACTGGAACTTATTGCTTGATCTGGTTTTGCACCTGATCTGTCCAGTTGATTTATCCCATTAAATAGGCTAACAGGGACTATGGGTGGTTACTAAAGATTTAGAGAAAATCGATCTATTGATAAAGACGTCCAGCAAGGCACATGCAGCCGTGCTTCTGCAGAGCCCGTGTTCCTGTCGGTGCTTCGGAAGCAGAACCAGTATGTTCTCCATTCACTGCAAGGTGCTAGGGGTGGGCCGGCAAAAGAAAAGGCATCATGGTTCAAAACAAAAGAGAAAAGAAAACAGTAGACTCGGGAATTCACTGCTTAACCCCCCACCAGTCTATTGTAAACAGCCTTTTAAAGTCCAGAACAAGCTGAAGAAACACTGAAGAAGCCTGAATTCTGCAGAGACTGATCAGTGTGGGATCCTGCTCGGAGCACCAGCCTGGAAATGTCTCCTTTTACGCCACGTGATAGCTGGAAGCTTTTCAAAGAGGATATTTTAAGATCTTCTGTACAAGAATCAAATTACCAGCTGCGGAAAAGCACTTCCCAAACCAGAGTTGCCAGTCACCTGTGGGAAAGAACATATCCATCAATTATTTAGTACTCAAAGAAACATTGTTGGTATTTCAGATTTCTTTTTCAAAGTCATGAGCCTAATCCCTTACAATAATTACACTGAGTCGCATAATGGAGTCCAATCAAAACACTGACATAATCATAAGAATAGAAACAAAAGTGACAAGGTTGCAGCAAGTTCAAGCAATTGCTTTGATGGAAGCATTGTATAGGACATAGAATTTCTGGTAGTTCAGGTTTTGATCTCTGGTATTCTGGGATTGTTGCGTTGAGACTAAACCAGTTACATCCAGTACCAGATTTCAAAAATGTTGCTAAAAATACATAACCAGTGACGGAGGGGATGCAGTTGACCATAATATCGACATGGCATTTGAAGATCATACCTCTTATTGAAACCTCACCTTTGAGGGTTGACAACAGCCAAGTATGTGTAAAGGGTTTAAACCTCCAAGAATATTCATGTTGGGATAGAAAATGCTGGGTTAGTTATTTTAACCTGTTGGGGCAGAGGTTGGTCACTTTAAACCAAATGCTGAGTCAAAACTTTTGGCCACGTATGTTGAGGCCGCCATTTTCAATTTTACAATGACCCAATCAAACTTTATTGAGCCTTTTCCACTAGATGAAACAGGAAATGAAATGATCAAGTAATGCTGTACAGTAATACCAATGCCAGGAGGTGGTGCTAGTGACTTTGATCCACTCTATAGAATAGTTATGTTCACATTGGTCTTTTATGTAGTTAGTAGAAGCTAAGGTAGCTATGTCCAGCTCAGAGAAGGTGCAGCGAGAACCTAACAGCTTTTCAGTTTAAACTGAAAAAAACGACCAACTATCAGCCCATCCCAAATCTCAAACCCAAAATCATAATGCTGATTCTAATTCTGATCAAATATTTATTGGATTTTATGCTGTTTTGGGCTTAGTCTTATTGGAGCATCTTGTTTTTTCTTTGGATTTTATTAACACTCATTCTTAACAGGTTGGTTTTTCTGCTCTATTCTATTTTACTTTTGTTTTATATTTTTGAACGCATAAACAGCTCTAACAACATAATTGTTTTGAGAATAAAAAAGGAGTGAATTTTTTCCCCCAGATGATTAAGATCAATGCAAACTAAAAACAAAAACTTGTTAAACCAAATTAGAGTTTAGTTTAGTAATGCAGGTTATGTGTTATTCTTTTCAATCTTTGTCAGCTAGACATAAGTCACTTTAACAACCTCTTAAAAATAAACTTTTAAAAGAGTCAAATTGTTTTAACCCAGCAGGTTTTAGAGTGTAGAGCAGTGTTTTTCAAAGTGTGGGCGTGTGGCCCCTGGGAGGCACCAAAGTGGTTTAGGGGAAAGGGGGCGCCACATGAGAACAAAAACATAAACCAAAAAAAGTAACTGCGAACATTTAGCCAACTTCACCAAGCCATAATCTATCCATTAATCCAGAAACCAATGGCGTTGTTACAAGACGTAAAACATGATATGTAGTTACCAACATTCAGGTTGTTTGGATAATTTTTGTTGAAAGTTGTTCATTTTAATGCTGGGATTTGTTTTTAGGTCTTGTTTTGTTTATTATTTTCATTGTGTGTAGCGTGGTTAGTGAAGTGCCTATGACGCCTGGGCTTATTTCCAGTCTATGCTAATAGCACTGAATGTATTTTAAATAAAATACATATTGTTGCACGATATGATTAATAAATTACTAAACAAGCTCATTTGTAATTAATGTAAAGCATAATTCGAAATTTGATCAGGGTGTACATGGCAATTTGAAACATTACTAGTACCTGTATTTGATTTATCTGCTGATTGCTAATTGCACTTCTTGCTAACCCTATTTAGAGGTAAATGTTTGGGGTTTTATCTCGCGTTTGCCGGTTTGCTCCCTTGGGGGGTGTCTAGCTATCCCACACTTTGAAAACCCACGGAGTAGAGGAAACTTCAAAGAGGACCATTTTGTAATCTTGTTTCAAAATGTAAACTTTTTACTGTGAAATTTATCCAGGAGAAATTGCTTTAAAACTGTCCAGAATTTGAAAATGATATGACAATTTTGTCATCCATATTGTTTGTAGAGCATTTTAGTGTCCTTTAAAAAAAAAAAAAACTAAAGAAAAAGAAGCCTAAATATATTGACTTATGCAACTCTTGTCTATTACCAATACAGTTTGATATTGAAGATATCAATGAATTTAAGGCATAAGGTTTGAGAAGTTTCCTCAGATCTGTCCTGTTCAGAGCTAAACCGAACATTCACCTAGATCGATTTTTTATCGACCGACCAATCAATCAATCAATCAATCAATCAATCAATCAATCAATCAATCAATCAATCCACAAAAAACAGCTTATATCAGAAATGTCTGCGGACCTGCACTGCTTTCTGACTTTGAACAGCCTTTCTCCGGCTGCATGTTGCGACATTCGCGCACAGCCTGTTGGCTTTCCGCGCTGAAGCAATCCTCTGCTTAGTAGTCAGGACCAACGCTGCCCGAACCCAACATGGCAAAGGCGTAAATTAGTGCTCTCCTGGTCAAGGGCTGAATAGCCGAGCCCTCCTGTTCTGTTCTAACTGCTCGTTTTTACCGGGGCAGAGGGGCTTTCTGTTGTGATGCCCGGCTTCAGTGTCACCACCGCTATCGCCGGCAGGGTCCAAAACTCATGACATTATCTTCACAAAACACTCAATAATTTCTTTATAATTAAGGTGCATGCCGATTTTATTTGTATTCGCCAAACGGCACACAATGTTCACCAAATTAAACTTTCTGTGCTCTACAGTCCGTTGAATGAAATGTGATCTCAAGAAAGAAATTTACCTTAAAACTATCAGAGATCCGGAGAGGAAGAAGAGGGGAAGCGAAGATCAGAGTGCGCACAAAGCCTCCGGGCGGCCGCCTGAACGCTGTCCTCCGCTACGCGCACGCCTTATGTACGGCACCGGCTCCGCACAGCTGTCTTAATGCTTGGTGGTGGCTAATAGTTAAACCATCCCTCCCTCCCTTCCTCCCTCGTGGCGGAGGTTGCGCCCCCGTCCCATTGCGCCCGTCCAGTCAGTGCACTCCCCCCTCTAACCTCCCCACCTTCCAAGCGCCGCTCGCGCGCGGAAGCATGGATGCGCCTTCGTAATACTTCAGGAAGGGGGTGCCAAGAGGCCACAGCGCGGGCCTCTGCAGTGTGGGACATGCCGGGGCTCCTCTGGTCTGGAGTCGGCTGCGCACATCAGGCTGCGCAGTCCCAACGCCAGTGGAAACTCCGCGATGGCAGCCGACTAATTTACAACCAGCCGCTCAAACCCAAGTTTTATTTTAACAATAGACCCACATTCACTAAATGAATGGGCACTCACGCAGATTCGGAACATTCTAACCGAGACCGGCGGCCTTTAGTCACTAATCCACAAACATGGGACATAAATTAGACTCAAGAGGGTTTGACCTGCCTGACACCCGCCTAAAAATAGATTTATTTTTTTTTTTGCGACATAGTGGTTTGAGAATAGTTTGAATAGATCAAGTTAGAACGTCAATTGGTTAAATAAACAAAAAGCAATGTAAAAACAGTAGATACCAAAGAAACAAGTCCAATTACAAGATTAGTCCATTTGTAACATGAGAGAAAAAAAAGCCAAATAAGACGTCATAATTTTGATATGCAAAAGCATAATGATGAAATACAAAGTCATAATTTCGACATTCATAGTAATAATTTCGACTTTATAAGTGACAATTATGAGACTGAGTCATAATTATGAGATTCAGTATAATTTCGACTTTAAGTAAAAGTAATAGTTATGAGATAAGAAGTCATAATTTCGACTTTCTAAGTGACGTGATAATTATGAGATAGAAAGTCATAATTAGTTCGCCCGGAACGTTAGCTGGAGATAGGAACCAGCACCTCCCGAACCCTGTAGGGACAAGGGTGTAAGAAAATGGATGGATGGATGAAAGTCATAATTAAAAGATTCAGCACATTTTCGACTTTCAGTCATAATTTTGAGATCGTCAATTCTTTTACATAGTCATAATTATGAGACAGAGTCATAATTTCGACTTTCTAAGTGATAATTCCGAGAAACAAAGTCGATTTTCTGACTAAAAATGTAATTTTCTGAATAATTCTGAGATACAAAGTCATAATTATGAGAGTCATAATCATAACGATGAGATTCAAAGTCATAATTATCAAATACAAAGTCATATATGAGATTCAAAGTCACATTTAGTTAGAATTTAGATTTTTGTTACGTGAAAATTATGATAGAAAGTCATGAAATGAGAAGTGGGCGACAGAGAAACAGCGGGCATGGTCGAACTCGTTTCCAACCATATTCTCCTACCCTGGGTGAGAATAAGTAATATCTCATGTCATGTGTTTATGGGTCATACCTGACAATACACCGCCATCGCCTCAGTTCGCCTTCTTCGATCTCAGGTTAGTTTTGTGTCGTCACGGAAAAGCCTGCAGACTGGCGTAATCAAATCGCAATGTAAAATATTTGCATTACATCATGATTTGAAGAACGTTTCGTTGTAAAGCTCCTTAAAAACGAAACTTTAGCTCGTTTTAACACTTCTTTAAAGCGAACCTTTCTGTGGTTTCGAAGTGGCTAGAGTGCTTGTCGGGCGCGTGATGGTGCGTCGAGCAGCCGTTGGTATCATAGCAACGCTAGCTAGCTAACCATCATAATCCGTGACCTGCTTAGATAACGTCAGAGTTTCAATACAGCTGCTTGCTAGACTTCTGTCGTCTCCTCATTCCAATCTGAATCTAATTTAGCATAATATTCGACCGTCATATAACCAACGGCAGGTCACACAACCTTTATCAGAAAATGTGACCTCACATTTTCCCTAGTTTGCCATGTTATTTTCCGTCTTAACCCTCATCCCCGGAAAATACAATGGAAAAACGGGACGCGGGCGTTCTGCTGTATGGGGTTAATTTGAGAGTGAGAAACAAAAAATTAGCGTTGGGATGCATACATTTCAACAAAATTTTTTATTCCTTCTCTGTTTCCCATTTAACAGTCAACCTAACACTGGTTTTAACACTCTTGCATTTGGTCTTACAGTTACAGAGCTTGTGAATGGCTTTGCTCCACCTTCGTACTGGTGCTATGTGTGAAGCAAATGCAGGGACTCCAGGAAGTGTATACTGAAGACCAAATGTAGCAAAGTAGGAAAAATTTCAAAATGTTTTCCCATCTACCATTACAGATTCAAATCACACTCCTGATCAAATTTTTAAGACCAGTTAAAAGGTGGCAAGAACTCATGTTTTCAACACCCATTTAACTGAAACAGGCCACATGAAGTTTGACTTAGATTTCTTACAAATTGCTGCAGTCTAAATAAACCAAGATGAACTTATTACTTGTGGAAAAAGTGTGTACATATAGTTTCAGACTATCCGTCCATCATGTCCAAGAAGAAAACCTGGACATCTATCTCCCCTCTAACAACCTTCAGCTCATTCTGGGGCTCACTCAGGAGGTGCCCTGATCAGATGCCTGAACCACCTTTACTGTGGAGGAGCAATGGCTTTGAGCTCCCCAGGTGCTCCTCACACTGTCTAGCCACTCCATTCTGAGGAAACTAATTTCATCAACTTTGTATTTAGGATCGTATTCCTTTCAGTCATGATTCATAAATCAAGAGCTTTGCCGTTTGACTCAGCTTAGACGTGGCACTAATCCATGACAGGACACCAAAATACATAAACGTCAAGAGCTTGAGGCAAAGATTGTTCCTCAACCTAGAGAGAGCAACTCAACCTCCTTCTCATAGAGAAGTAGGGCCTCAGACTCTCATTTCATCTCCTTCAGATATAAGACTGCAAACTGTCCCATTGCACATTAAAGTTTGTGGCTTGTAGACAGCAGCAACAGAACCACATTGACCTCAAAGAGCAAACATGAGACCCTGTGTTTCCAGACCAGACACCCTCCCCTTCTGTACTCAACTTGATATCCAGTCACCAACAAGATCAGGGTCAGGTCGACGCCCTGCACTGAAACCAAGCTCAACTTTAGACTGAACCTGGCTCTGGTTTTTAAGGACTGTCCTCAGAAGTATCACTGGCACCTCATACTTACACAGGATTTCCTAAAAAAAAACCCACCGGAGGACATGTTTGGAAGTCTACTGATCCATGAAACAGATGGGGACATGACAACCAATTATCCACTAAGAAATTATTATTGGATCACTGGGCCGAAATTCCAAATCATTGTGGACAGAGAGTGATAGAGTCATGGAGAGACTCCTGTCAGTCCTGTCAGTCCTCCTCCCAGTGGGAACACCTCACCATGGAGACGTCCAGGAGGCATCCTAACCAGATGCCCGAGCCACCTCAACTGCTCCTCTCGATGTGAAGGAGCAGCGGCTCTACTCTGAGTCCCTCCCGGATGACTGAGCTTCTCACCCTATCTCTAAGGGAGAGCCCAGACACCCTACTGAGAAAACCCATTTCGGCCGCTTGTATCAGTGATCCCGTTCTTTCGGTCATGACCCAAAGCTCATGGCCATAGATGAGGGTGGGAACGTAGATCGACCGGTAAATCGAGAGCTTCGCTTTTTGACTCAGCTCTCTCTTCACCACGACAGACCGGTACAGCGCCCTCTTCACGGCAGACGCTGCGCCAATCTGCCTGTTGATCTCCCGCTCCTTTCTTCCCTCATTCGTGAACAAGATCCCAAGATACTTGAAGTCCTCCAATTGGGTCAGGACAACCCCCTGACCCGGAGAAGGCACTCTACCCTTTTCCGGCTCAAGATCCTGGCCTCGGATTTGGAGGCACTGATCCTCATCCCGGCCGCTTCGCACTCGGCTGCGAACCGCTCCAGCGAGTGCTGCAGATCACGACCTGATGAAGCCAATAGGACCACATCATCCGCAAAAAGCAGAGATGCGATCCTAAGGCCACCGAAACTGATCCCCTCAAGTATTGGCTGAAAACCATGTGTCCTTGTTCCTGTACTTCACAGTTAGGCACTATTTGTGTTGGTGTGTCGCATAGAGTCTTAAGAATAGACAAGACAGGAAAAGGTGCCTCATCAGCTTGTTGCACTACTGTTGCTGGATTTCACTGCCTGCTGTTGTTGTCTTGTGTTGTTCCTTGGAGATCATCTGTAATTGCTTCATCCTCAGGGAGTCGGTAGCTTTGTGTTTGCCTGTTGCGACACAGAAGCCTTCTTACTCAGCTTCAGCAGCGTGCAAATCCATCCATCTCAGCTGAATGTTTGAACCCTCAGCAGTGACATCAAGTAGCTTCCTGTGGTTTAAGTGCTAAGAAATCTTTTGTTCATATTCTGATTATAACCTGATTAAAAAAATGTTTTGTATGATTTGAGAGGAGCAGACTGGAGGGTGTGTGTGTGGGTAGCTGTGTGTGTTGGTGCGCATGTGTGTGTAGGTGAACTCCACCTCGTTATCAGATTCTCTGGTGTAAGTCTGGAAGTCTGACGGTAAACCTGCTGCCACTTATTTTCCGGTTGAGGAAGCAGCTTCGATCAGATAGCTGCAACTTGAGGCAGAATGAGATCACAAGTGTAACACCAAGTTCTAGATTTGAGAGAATATCTTAATCATCGGCACCAAAGTGTCATATTCATAGCATTTATTATATGCGAATTGAAATAAAGAAACTTTGATCCTTCAATAGTCAGGAGTCCTATTTTGATTACTAATGCATCAACATTCATTTCATCCCCTACTTGTTTCTTACCCATATGTACTTAAAGCCGCATGTATGTAACTGTTGTAAAAAATATGTGTCTTACATATTTGGCAGTTTATTTGCCAACTGTCATTAAACAAATGTAGGCGACAAGGAACCAATCACGTCCCGTAAAAAACAGTGTGACACCTGGCAACGGGGTCAACCACACCTCCTCACTAAGATGGGAATTTCTCAGCAACTAAGTGAATCACTCTAAAGCTAGGACTCCTTGGCAGGAATTGTTAGGCTGACATGGGAGCGCTCTGAGATGAGTCTGGGAATCTCTGTGAATATGAGCCCAGGTTTATAATGCATTCTGATTTGCACTCAGCATATAGAAAGTGAGTATGCTAAGTATCAACACTGATGTCCGTTGCGGATTATAATTCTTTCACAGTCTTTCTGTGAATCACTTTTAGAAATGATAATGTGAGTAAAGACTTGTCCTGCATATGTGAGGAGTCCTGCCTGTTCTGGCTCATAAAGTATTAATGTCCTACAGCAATAAATGCTACAGTCCGGATGCAGGCTTAGTAAGGACTAATGATGCACTTTAGGTAACACTTCTTCTCTGCTGCTGTGAAGCTTTTTTTTTTTTGCTGCCATTTTGCAGTTCCTGTTTTGGACTATAAATCTCACGTACAGCTATTTTAGATATAGAGTCTTAAAATGGCTGACTGCATCCAGGAAGTGTTTCAAACCTTTATCCCTCACTGTGCTTTTTCCACATTAACACAGTAAAAGTACTTTACCCTGGCACAGCAGCAGAGGAACAAAGTGGGGTCTGGGTCGGGGGCGCTTAGCCACCTGAAGTAGTTAAACCCATTTAGCCGTTCAGGTAAGATGAACATTTTGAATGTACCTGAAGTACATAAGTGGGATTTTTCATTTTATTTTAAGCATCTGACAGCCATGCATGCCCACTCCTGTTGCTGGTTTTGAATGATCCATTACCCTGACATGCCTAATCCCTGACTGACAGGAAACTAGAGCAGAATAGGAACGAATTCTCAGGTTTTTCTCCTTAAAGAACTTCTGAGTTCAGGTTCTTGCTGTTGCACTTTGATACAGATACATCTAGTTTAATAAAAAAAAAAAAAAATATATATATATATATATATATATTCTGATTTGTAAATAACTATTATTCAATGTAGTTACATCACCATGTAGTGGTGCAACAATAAATACTTTTTTGTCTGCCAGAAGTCATGTTGGATCTGAACTTGTTCTTCAAGGTTTTTCAACTTGTTGCGTAGTTTGCAAGGCACATGTTTGTTTGGCTAATCAATTTAGGATCACCGTTATGTCAGCCTGTCATAGTCTGTGAGTTACAGCTAGATACCATCACAAGATCTTGCACTGCTTATGTCCAAAAGAAAGCATTGGCGAGCGGATGTTGTCCCTTTGTTTTCTCGTGCACCTTCAGTATCAAACACTGTTTTGAGGTGGCTTCTTATTTACATATTTACAGCTGTTTAAATGCTGAATGCAGAAATTCTTTCATGATTTCACATATTAACAGAAGTGAGACTCCTGTGGGACCCACTGCCAGTTTGGGTTTGTTAGGCAGAAACCTTAAGATTAGGTTTAAAACTTTCCTTTTTGATCCGACTATATGACTATTCAGCTTTTTTATTCAGCTTCAGCTACGTGCATTGGAGGAAACAATGACCACTTTTCTTCACTCTGCTACATTGTCCTACTACTCTCCAATTTTGCATCATCTGCTGTTACTTCAGCTTTTAACTTCATGTTTTCTCTTAGTTTCTTCCTCTTCATTGAAGCTACATTTGCTCTGGCATTCTGTTTAGCTGTCTGCCGTCCTGAAGGGGGAGTCAGCTGATTTTATCGCCTCATTTTAAATTGTATTAAATTAATCTCTTTCTGCTAAATTCTACCCACCAACTACAGCTAAAAATGCAATTTTCAGATTTTTGATCACTTCGATCAGAACATGTTTGCCTCTAAAAGGTTATATATATATATATATATATATATATATATATATATATATATTTACTTGTCTGAGGAGGAGGACTTCCTCCTCAGACAAGTTGTGAGATGTAAAGCATTGCCTTATAAAATCAAAACTGGAACTGGGGAATTGTTTTTAGAAACATCTGTAATATATAATAATAATAAAATAAAACATTTTTTTGATTTATTCTAAATCCTCAAATAATAAAATTCTGAAGATCGTTTTGAAGCTTGACTATCGTTTACTCCCGTCAGTCAGATGGAGGAAGGGGATTGGATGATGCCTACTGCGCTCTGACTTGTCGGTGCAAAATCTCCAACCAACCCCAGCTACCAGTTGCTTTGCTCTGAGTGCAGAGGAGGAAACATGGAGAGCTCGGGAGAAATAGCTGGGGACAGCCATTCATCCTGAGCTCAGGGAAGGTTTCCAAATCTGCCCCCCTGACATTCTTCTGGGCTCAAAAGAGCCCGAGGACATAAGTGGCCCAAAACTGGCACAGACCGCCTCGGTGTTGCCAAGGGCAGCCACTCTGTTGAGGCGTTCACGGGGCCTTTTTTTTTTCTCTCCGTTACCTCACTTCCTGGTTTGGAACATCAACCTGCAGAGGCTCCACATGTCCAACTCCATGCTCTGTTTTGTATTTCTGTCTCTGTGGAAAAAACTTTCCTTAATGACATTGGCAGGTCCTTCAACAAATCTTGTCCGTATTTCTTATATAGTCATAAAAAGAAAGAAGCAAGTAACTGCATATATACTCACAAGAATAACTTAAATACCTCAAAGAAGGAAGGACTTTTTCCTTTGTCTTTAGCAGAAGTTGCTTTTTGACTATTTCAGTCTCAAACACTGTTCTAAAAAATTTTCGTGTTTTTTTTTTTCAATAACATTGCTTCCATTCATAGATGTTTGCACACATGTTTCTCCATTATGTTCACACCACAGCATTTCAGTCAGGTCACGATAAATAATCCATTTTATTTAAAAGCACCTTTCAAAACACTCAGGACCCTTTACAGAAATAGTAAAAAAAAAAACCTCAGCTGTTGGGAAGCGATTGCTTCCTGGAAGAGTGGACTCTGTTGAGGTTTCAAACATTGCCCAATCGCTAAGGTTTGTCTGTGACATATTTAATGCCCAGGTTTGATGCTAAGAAACTTACTGGAAATTGCCTGCACTGTAAACAACCATCCTCCACTGTGAAGAGAGAAGTACTGCGTCGAACGAGACACGGACTGAACGGCTTCATTCACTTCCTCCTCTGTCATTGCTAAAAATACAGGCAGACTACAACTCTAAAACAGAGCAGAAAATCGATAATCACAACTTCTTCTGTTTGCTCATGGGCCCGGTTGGAATTCTACGGGAACAAGTCCAGAGAGTTTTCATTTCTTTTTGTTGTGTGAATTTGACTGACTGTTGTCAGTTTCAAAACATTGGTTATGTCTGGTTAAAACCTGTCCCTCTTGAAAATGACACATTGTGTCTCAATGGGATTTACCTGTTTATATATTTTTTTAAAACCTAGCCAAAGAACATGGTTCCAGGTTCCTAACTTGTTCTTGAGCAGCTGATCACACTGAATAACTTGAACAGTTCTGGTCTACAGTGTTTGTGATGTGATTTCAGAACTACTCATTTGATTCCAGCTGCTACCTTGCACATAATGGAGCATGTTTTAATGCATTCTGACCCAAAGAGCTGCCAGGAAACAAAAAAAATATGTTTTTAAAAAAGATTTTACAAAGGTGGATACTGAGCACGGTCTTGATCTGGGGAAGCAACTGGTGTGGAGGAGTGGGAGCACTGGAGTTATGAGATGAACCAGAAGACTTCGCCTCCTAAAAGGTGAGAGAACCATTTCTTACAGAGTGTGATGGCGATGACCTCCAGGGAGGAGTGAGTGGGATCCGGAGGCGTTGGTCTGTGCGGTGGCAGGGAGACGAGGAAGCAGCGGAGGCTTAGGAGGGTGGAGAATCTGATGGAGCTGCGTGAGCGGTGGATGTCAGACAGGTAGAGCAGAAGATGAAGGGCAGCTTTGTGGTAGCCAATCGTAGGAGCTTTTCAGAGATTTGGTGACATTTTGGTTTGACTTAGGGAGATCCAGAGGAAGACATGGGACTCAGAACCAAGTAGCCAACGATCTGGCAAGCAGGGCCGGGCTAAAACAATGCTAGCTGCTTGTAGTCTGAGGATCCCTGTTCCATGAAACAGGGTCACTGTAGTCATTTTCCGTCAACGTTGTTCGGAGCTCATTCTGGTTCCCCAGGGGCGCCTAAAGATGTTATCGGAGGTTATGCAATAAACTATCACTGAACCTGACCCACAAGATCACAACTACATGTCCAACGAGCATCATGTGTATGGCCCACAAAACCAGCCCAAAACTAAACCACACAAATACAGGCTACCTGGGCGTAATGTGCATGGCCCACTAAAACAATTACGCTGCAATGATGTTTGCTTAACTTCTACTCTTTTGGCAAATGTTTAGACTTAATTTCATTATTTAACTCCCCCGCAGTTTTAGCGCGATGCTCGCAGATATGTAGATGTCAGATGTCACGGTTGGCCAACCGGGTGACCAGTCAGCTCTTCAGTTTGTGAAATAACAACAAAAAAAAGGTAATAAACCGGCGACCCCACCACACACAAATAGCTCAGGCGGGGTCTGCTCCTCCGCTTTTAGAACTCAAAATCTGCTCATTCATTTTTAGCTTACAGGAAAAATGAAAAGCCATGCCGCCAAATAAGCAAACGTAAACTGACCAATAACATTTAGGCTTTGACTGCCCACCCCCACAGACTCACGCTGATGTGGGCTACGTCCAACATGTTTTTACATGAAAGAATTTTTTTTTTTTGCTCCACAATTTTGTTTAGGGTTAGATAATAGAAAAACACAATAACTATTTATTTTTATTGTTTTAATTATTTTTTATTTTTTATTCAAAGGAAAATCTCCAGGCACAGAGGGTGCGTACAGCCGAACCACAGGCGCTACTATGGTTCCCCAGGGTTTTCAAACCGGTGTTGCATGTTTCCACAGAAAAAAAAAAAGAGGTTTCAACAACGCAATTTGAGGTTGAATTGTGACGTCAGCCGTGGGCCAACCCCTTTAAAATTATTTCTCCTTAGAAGGAGGAAAACTAGAAAGAATGAGACAGAATGCAGTATCAATCATGTCTTTAAGTGGACAAATTCAAATTCAATTTCTCCTATTAATAGAACACCAAATCTTGGAAAAGTCAGAGATATCAGCTGGTCTGGACACAACACCAGACACTGCTGGTGTGTTTTCACGCCATATCAACTATTCAATGTACAGAAAAATATTCAGGTGGTGATTTTAGTGATCTCACAATCTAAAAAAAAAAATGTACAAAGTTTCTTTAGGGTCAAATGATGAAATGTTTGATTAAAATAACTCAAAAATGATTTGATAGCTGGAAAAACACCGAGAAGCAAAATCAAAGTTTCATTCATGTGTTATTTTTGGATGTATTGTTAATGGCTTCTGGAGGAAGTTCAGCGTACATCGCATTTAATTATTTATAACGGTTACATGTTTCCAGTCACCCTGTACAAACTGTTCAACAAGGTGCTTCTGACATAATTTGACAGATCCAAACTGTGTTAGTTATTTATCAAAGACTTAAAATCTGTGTCACACTGAAATGATTGACACTGATTGCACAACGGTAACATTTTGGTGAAGCTGTAAATCTTTGCTGATATTCTACCAAACTCACATCCTGTCTGATCAATCAGCGACAGAGCAGCTCTGCACAAACGTTAACGTTCATGTGGATTTGAAGGAGAGAAAAACAAACCTACAAATCCACTTAAACCACTTACTTTTTTCTCCCCGCTCTTTGTTCCTACTGAAATATTTTGTCGTAAGCCCCAAAATTCTTTCAAAAAAACAAAACAAACAGTTTGGCAATCACAATTTTATTTCAATTTCAAGCTTTTTGACCTTGGAACAACAGCAACCTTTTAGAAAAAAAGGAGAAGTATATGTTTTAAAGTGACAGTAACATATCTGTGGAAAACTAAATGAAATGGCCTATATTGTAGGCTGAAAGAAAAAATTGGCAGGATAAAAAAAACCAACTGATCCCACCTCACAAATAAGTTCCTTCATTTCTACAGGTTGGGGGGCTGGGGGTGGGGGTGGGGCTGGGGGGGGGGGGGGGGGGGGGGGGGGGGGGGGGCAACCAGAAGGAGTCATTCAGCTGAAAGAAGATATTTACATACAGTAAATAAAAAGACAGACATATTTTCTTCTCTCTGAAGTTAAATCGAACTCAACTTTTCTTGCTTTAGCTTTATTAAAATTACCAAAATTATTTGTATATGCTAAATGCCAAAAAGCATCGCAAGAAAATTTTATTTGATTTATTTTTTCTTTTTTTGTAAAGTTTCTCATATTCAAAAGTTTGCATACATTTGGTCAGTAACAGGAACAACTGTCTTTTAAACTGAATGATTTGGGTCAAACTGTTTGGGTTGTAAATATCTGTTTTAAACTGTTCATACCTACCGTGTTTTTGCTGGTCAGGGATCAGAATGGCCACCCGTTCAGCCCTACATGCAGTGAATTGGACTGAGCTCCCCACCTTCTAGCAGGCTATTCACTGAGTCTTCCACACATGACTTTTGATGCAGAATGTAACACAAAGTGCAGCTCTGCGGATTCTCTGGAAAAGTTGTGCTCGCACATTTGAGTCAGTGTGTGGCAAAAAAAAAATTCATTTGCTGCATTCTACATCCCACACATCAACAAGTGACACAATAAAGAAAAGATCAGCGCTATTGACATCACTGTATTACATTTCATTAACTCAATTACATTTACTTGAGTAAAGTTTCGGAAAAAAAAAAAGTACTCGAAGGAGTAATTTTACTGTGCTGTACTTTTTACTTTTAAAATGTCTGGATTCTCTACCGACTGAATGAAAAACAAACATGTTTTAGCCAAAAATTCACCAGACACAGGTACAGTTTGTGTTAAAGTTTCATAAGTTTTATATTGAAAGAAACTGATTTGGAAAGGTTTTCTTTTGTCTGATTTTGTTGTTTGTTTGTTTTTTTAAATTATTGACATTTCTGTCCTTAAAATACCAAAATTTCCACTTAACTTTATATTCTGGTTCGTCTGATGATGTAATTTTTACATTTTAAGTGACTGATAATTTGATCAGTTGAGTAGACTTTTTACCAAATACTTTTTCCCCCTCTTGAGTAATGTCTTGAACAGCTACTTTTTACTTTTACCAGAGTGTAAATATGTTAAAGTAGCGTTCCTTTCAATTGAGTGCAATTTTCGGGTATTCAAGTAAGAGTAGTTTCAACTGTGGAAGAGCCAGAATGTGTTGGGGAGTCAACAAAGACCAATAAGGACTCATGTGTAGCTGCCATCTAGTGGAAGCTAAGTGCAATAAGAAAATTTATTTTACAAAGAAAGTCATGAAGTCAGCATTACATGTCATTGTATAGCAGAGGAAAACATGGCTTAGTTTTTGTGTGTCAGCACAATAAACATACAAATTAAAAAAAAGACATGCACATTTGACAGTGCACACCATTAAGTGCGTCCCAAACAAAGTCTGCAGTAAAATTTCCCTCTTGCAGTTCTTGCACACAGGATGTAAACAGCGTTGAACAGGGATCGTATTGCTGTAGGCAGAAAAATGACCTGGAAGTCAAACAGGATCCAAGTTGGTGCCTGGAAATGAGTCCAAAATCCAACAGGCACGAGTTGAACAGGCAAACCCACCATATGAACCTTTTCACGTCTTTAGGATTTCATCTGACAGACCAACACAGAGTGGGGTTGAGTTATAACTTTAAAGGAAAAGGATGTCTGATTTGCAACTGTTTTACCAATAAAAAACTGCAAAGTGTGGCAGGGACTTCAATAGAGACGCTATTACTGTGATGCCCCCAAAGAAAATTCAATGCAGCCGCAGCAGTCTTCTGAAGTCACCTCATTAGTGTACAGAATCCAGATATGCGTAATTTAATCTCTGTATGTAAACAGCTGTTTAATGAATATCTTAGAGTTTTTGTTTGTTTTTAGTAGCTGCGTTTCCATTGACCTTAAAATTGCGCAAATTGGAGTTACAAAAATACATTTGCTTAATGGAAATACACCGATTCAAAAAAAAAATAAAAAATTCTCACATTTTTTGTTAAGAGGTTTCTGCGTTTGGAGGAAGTGGTTTTTCAAACACATCAAAATCTGTTTGTCTTGTAAAACTGCAATGAAAATAGTTTTTTCACATCACACCAGCCGCGACCAACAGTCGGGTTTCACTACTGGCAGAAAGGACAAAGAAGACAACAGAAAGAGGGAGGAGGACGATGACACAGCATGTTTTTAAATCTCATGAACAAACTTATTCAAGTGTGATTTTAACTGAGTTTCTTATTTGATGTAAACACCGCAAATGCGAAATTGGTCTTTTTCCGACATTAGCAGAATAGTAACAAAGTTTGCCGCACATTTGTAATGGAACAGCAGCTAGTGAATAACAGATCTATAGGTCAGATGGAAAAACACACTCAGAGGCCAACCATTAATTGTGCACTTCACAAATCTGGTCTTTGTGAAAGAAAGACAAAGAAGAGGCCACAAAAAGTCCAAATTTACAGTTTGCAGTCAGACGTGGCTTAATGGACAGAGCAGAAGTGTGGAAGACGATGTTCTGATCAGATGACACTAAAGTGTAACATTCTGACCTCTAGTAAGATGATATGCACCGTGAAGAATGGATACATAAAAATGCACGCCACACTTTTCAGATTTATAAACGTGAATGATAATAAGAAGCATATCACTTTCATTCCACAAAATAATTATCCACTGATTTTTGTTGTCTTATGACATAAAATCCCAATGATACACAATGAAATTTCTGAAAAGAACAGTGTTTCACGCATGGTTAATTTCATATACATGATCATAACTCACAAACAGGAAGTAGTACACCACACAGGAGTCATATTATAAGAAAATGCTATCTTAAAGGAACTAAGACGATAATACTACACTTAAAGGGGCAGTATTATGTGTTTTCCAGGCACACAGTGCCATTTTAAACTATGTTACTTGATTATGCTCTTTCTTTCTCTATCTATATATGTCAAATTGTTAAAATAAATTTTACCTTTTAAATTAACACCTTGAAATTGGGCCTCTGTCTCTTTAAAAACTCCTGCTCTTTCTGAAACTCCGCCTTCAGGAAGTCATCACAACATGCTTCCTCTGTTAACCCATTAACAACATTTTTACCAGCGTTTCGCTGAGAAGCAGCTCCTGTAATGAACTCAGCAGATTCACAGTTCCACCAGGTGTTTGCTAATTGCTGCTGGCTAGTCTGAAGGAGCTGAGTGGGGGGAGATCGGAGGAAGGCTGCTCTGTGAGGTGGAAACTTGAAACTTGGAAACTGCAGCTTTGAGGAGGAGTTGCGTCTCAAAGGCGGGGCTAGATCCACCCAGGCATTTTGAACAGCTGAATGGTTGCCATGGAGATTAAAAGAATTTTTCAAACATCCATGAAAAAAAAAGACAACAATCCAGGTATAACTTTGATGAGGGAATAACGTCATAACGTGATATAAAGCTCCAAAAAGTAAATTTTACATTATACTGCCCCTTTCACAGTACTATAAGTAATTTAAACAAACAAGCAAACAAACAAAAAGCCCTGTATTATCTGTATGATTAAATAATCTACAAATATTGTTGTCACATCATCTCACTAAGATAAAATATTTTGTAAAATCCACCTTATCTATAGTTCCTAAATCACATAAAGTAAAGAACGAAGACACAAGATGAAATACATATCAGCAGTAAAACAGATCTCCCATATTGGTTTGTCTACACGACCAAGCATTGGGGGGGGGGTGGGGGGGGGGGGGGGGGGGGGGGGGGGCGGACAGAAACTTCCAGAAGAATTCCACTTTTACAGGCATTAAATCTCCATCCAAAGATGGAGTCAGGCGCTCCATTGTGCGCTCAGACGCGCTGCTCAGCTACTTCCAGCAGGGGGCAGTGTTACCTCTTACATCGCATGCTGCTTTCTGTGCACTGGAGTCTGAGTGAGGAAAGAGGCGGAATTCCGCAGCAATCACCTGCCGTCGGTCGCACCGCGCTACAGACACTCTTCTTCTTTGACGTAGAGGATCTCATGGGCCGAGCTGGGAACCTGACGGAGGCAGAAATGAGGAAAAAGACGGGCAGTCAGGGGCTACGCATATTTCCCCACGGACACCGCGATCAATACTTCGGCTCTGTAATGAGTGAAGACTCGCTAAAGTCCCCGACAAGCTGCTCCAGCTGGAGTTAAAGGTTGTCTGCTGTCGTGGCCGGAAAACGTTTCGTAGTGACACAAGTATTTATCGGCTACTTTGTCAAAGTATCTAAGGTATACCGAAAAACAAACATATGAATGTTGCCATAATATATATTTAAAACCAGTATTCAATAAATTCCAGTATGTGTTCAGACGAGGTGCTTTTAAAATAATTTTGAACTTTTGAATATGTTTAAGAATTTTTTTTCTTATTATTGCTCTGATGTAATGATCTGATTTTAAACAATTTCAGAAGCAGAAAATCATCATAAAATTATGATGACTTTCAACATTTTTAATTTTTCTTTTGTTGTTAATTTGAACAAAAATAAAGAACTGGAAAGACGAATCTGTATGGAATTAACCTATATGGCGCAGTAGCAGATTTTAGTTAATAAATAAATGAATGAGATTTTCTATAATATTCAAATTTCTTAAAATGGGGTAAAATATTCTACTTCATGACTCCTCCCTGTTCATGGCCCTTGTAAAAGTATTCCTACCCAACAAACGTTTTCATATTGCATCCCACTTTTACATGCTACCACACATAATTGTAAAGATTTGCACTGTAAATCACATAAAATAATCATAAATTAAGACAGGTGTCAAATAGGCCAGGGCAAAATATGAAGAACTATGCTTTTCTAACATACTGCATGTTAAACTTAATAGTGTCCTTATTGCTGCTGAGAGTCAGATCTTCTGGCATCAGGTTCAACTAACATAATTAAAACCCACATGGAAAAAAAGTAAACAAAATGAAAGTAATAATCACAAAATATTCAATGAAAGATCATAAAAACAACTTAATTAATGTGTTTTAACTTTTTCATTACAAAGCAATCCTATTTAATTTTGAAAAACGCTCTTAATGGCCATAAAGGAAAATTTATAAGAGCTGATCAGCATGACGAAAAAAAGCCAAAAACGATCAGTTAATATGACTTTGGTTCTGTAAAATCTATCTTAACTATCTGTAGTAATTCATAATCATATTTGGGGAAGGAGGGTAATTGCTGCTCGCCTGCTGTTTTCCATTTTGTTTATTTTTTTCTGCAAACTGAATTTAAGCCTCCCTCAACAAGCATGAAACAGCACAATGTGTCCTCTTGGAGCAATGTCTTCAAAACTCAACTAACACCAGAAGTTTTCACCAAACCAAAGCCGCGTTCTCCCTCAGCTGTTCTGCTTACAGCGACAACTCAGGAGGACAAAATGCAGATAAAACAATAGGTAAAAAAAGCTCAATAATAATGACAGAAATAAGTAGAACTATTGAAATCGTGAACAGCGTTGCACCACATCGGATGTCCAGAAATCCAGAAAAGCGGCGCGCACGCGGTCGCGTCGGGACATGAAGACTTGATTCTGCTTCAGCCTTGCTCAAACAAATATTTGTATTAATCTGTGATTCTTTCAGCAACGTTAGTTTTCAAATAACATTTTTCAGCAACATTAAGTGGCTGTATTAAGATTAATACAATTTAAAAAAGCATTTTAAAATAACCAAAGTTGACCGGTGTACCAAAGAAGACATGGCAGTGTAAGAATACCTGAACTATAAATCCAGTCCCCACTGAGACACAGAAACCCTCCCTGGTGGCTCACTGGGGTTATTATGAGGAAGATTTTATGCTTTGCTGGGAAAAAGGTGAAGTTTTCAGCCAATTCTGTTTGAATCTAATGTTAGATAATGATGAAAACATTAATGTAATGTTTAGTAAGATCATTTATCCCAAAATAGTACCGTGTGTGCAATATGTTGAAGTGTGCACATGATTACAGTAATATCATGTCGGACCTTTAAAATCCATAACACTTTCTTCACTTCATGTTTCTCTCTACGTCACACTATTGAAAATACTGCATATGGCTAAAGTTTAGCTGCTAAGCCAGCTAAATCACAAAGTTTTTATTAAGGTTTTCAATTTGCGTTGCATTAAATGGCTTTAATCCTCCCGGCTGTTGGCCTCCCTGCTCTGTGAGATTTACTCACTTTTCCAAAATGTCTTCCTATTCGAGAAAAGGGAACTTCTACTGCTAAGACCTTCACAGAACATTACTTTAGAAATAAATCAGGAAGATCCCTTTAGCATACACACACACGATGGAGTGTAGCGTGTGTGGAGTTGTTTTTAACCTGGTTAACTCCTCCCACCACCAGGAGGCGATCTCTGATGACAATGGAAGAGGCGGAGCATCTGGGGAAGTTCATGGGAGCCAAACGTTCCCACTTCTTTTTCTGAGGGTTAAACGCCTCCACCGTGTCCAACGCCGAGGGTTCGTGACCTAAAAGTGGCACGTAGAGACAAACGCTTATTAATGCGTCCATATCTGCCAACAAAAACAACAAAAAAACCATCTAATTATTATTCATGATTTTGTGTGTAAATTCATGATGGTTATGAGCTTAGGAGAGGATGCTGTAATCCATTTAAACTAGCTTTAAAATCCATCCATTTTCTTACACCTTGTCCCTAGTGGTGTTGGGAGGTGTTGGTGTCTCTCCAGCTACGTTCCGGGCGAGAGGCGGAGTCACCCTGGACAGGTCGTCAGTCTGTCGCAGGGCAACACAGAGACATACAGGACAAACAACCATGCACACACACTTAACAGTCACATTTTTGGACTGTGGGAGGAAGCCGGAGAACCCGGGGAGAACCCACGCATGCACAAGGAGAACACGCAGACTCCATGCAGAAAGGCCGCGGGCCGGGAATCAAACCCAGGACCTTCTTGCTGCAAGGCGACAGCTCTACCAACTGCGCCACTGTGCAGCCCAACTTGAAAATTAGAGTGCAGCATATTTTACTTCAGGCTCTTATTGTGAAAGTTTGGAGGAAGCTGTGTCAGAGCTCATTTGCTGTTTTGACTTTATCCACCTTCCTGAGTCAAATGATGCAATGTGTGAATTCTGCCTGCAATATACAGTATATATATATATATATATATATATATAAATTGCATATATATATGTTTAAGGCTGGGGTTAACCTGAACAAATAGACTCTAATTACCAGCTTATTTCTGTTCAATTCAATTTAATAATAAAAATGGAGACTTTATTCATGACAAAAAAATGTTTCTTCAGTTATTGTAGATTCTGACTCAGTCCGTTTCAGTACAGTAGTGTGAACAAGTGTCCACTCCCTTCATGACTTCCTGTTGTTTTGCATGTTTGTCACACTTTTGTGTTTTAGAACAACAAACCAATTTCAATTTGAGTCTAAGACAACACAAATAAACACAAACTGCAAAGTCATTAAGATGGAGGGGGGAAGAACCCCTGCACTGTTCTGTAAAAAAGTTAGAACCAGGTTCAACTCCAACATAATTCGATCTAGATTTTAAACTGAACTTGAAACATTCAATGTATTCAATGCACATGTATTGATATTTAATAAATTATTTCTGTATTTATTTCCAGTTTTAGCAAATTGACACATCTAAATAATTATGTCACAAGTTATTGATTTATGGTAACTCTCCATACAATTGTGGTTCGGTGATTTTGGTGATGGCTGAGCAGCAGAGCTTCTGTCTCCGTCTTACCGAGTCCGCCTGCAGCCACCATCCTGCCGCGCAAGAAGGCGGCAGCAAAGTCTGCTCTCTTAGTTTTCAACGCCACCGTCTCCTCGGACTTCAGCCAGGCGCCTGGAATGGAACAAGGAGAGAGAAAGAAAAAAGACAGCTGGAGTGAGCAAACATGTGGTGCCCGCGCGCGCGCTTGTGTGTGTGTGTGTGTCTGCGTGTATGTGCAAGGTCACACAAAGTAGCCGAGGTGAATTCCTGAGACAGCGTAGTCCACCTTCAGCCAGACAGGACGCTGCTGAGTTTTCAGTGTGACCTGCACAAACAGGTCACCCAGGAGGCAGCTGCAGTTAGAAGAGGTGTGCACACTGTGTTTCCCACAGACACACACACACATACATACACACACACACACCTGTCAAGTACTAAAAAAGGTTAGAACAAACAGGCAAAGGAAGGAAGCAGGTCAAGTCAAAGATGGCGATGTGGTGGTGAAGATGATGCCTGTTGAGAGATTGCTGAACGCGTCTGGACTATGCTGGAGAAACAACAACAATTCAAACTAGGATGGTCCATGAAGCATAAATCTGACTAAAATTTGACAGAGACGTAGGCAGCACTGTGCACTGTGCTACAAGGTGGGCAGCTTTTCCGTTTTCATAATCTGTGAGCTTTGATTTGGCAGAGCTCCCTAAAACAGCAACAAAAGTTTCTCATTCTGCTGAATTTAAGTAGAAGCTGTTTGCCCTAAACAAGACTACAAGCGAGAACCCTGATTGCTTTCACTCATACGTTCCACAGCAGACGTGCCAAACTCACTTTTTATTTTGGGCCAAATCAAAATCATGAATGTTCTCAAGATCCAGTTGTGCCAGAATGCGTTGATAAGAACCCTTCAACGAACTGGTAAAGGTAAGGTCATTTTATTTATACAGCACATTTTCAGCAACAAGGCAATACAAAGTGCTTTACAGGAATTAAAAGGAAACACAACCAAAATAACAAACCGAAGGATGGAGCAAAAGAAGAAAAATAATCTAATGTTGATCTAAAGTATGTAAACTAGGTGCTCCTGTTCAGCGTTGTTAGATAAGTATCCTCTGGTCTAAGTCCATTTCTGGGTTGGAAGAACAGGAGTCTAAAAGGTAGTCTAATAATGTAAACTAGATACTAAAGTAAAGTATTAACAGCTGTCTCTGCATTGAATAAGATCTTCTTAAAATCAAATAATACTGAACATCGTTTCAAATCGTTGAGTTTTTTCAAGTTTTTTGTGATTGTTTCTGGGATTTTTCTTTTTTTTTTTTTTTGCAATCAAAATCACAGATCTTAAGGTGCTAATCCAGAGATATTGGCAAGGAGTTTTGCCACGTTTTCACTTACGTACGACTTTTGTTACTTGTCATATCGGCAGCAGTGTAGTAGAATTAAGAAATACTGCCACCTCCAGGTGGGAGTCAGCAGTCACTGAAACCCGATGGGTTTAAACATTTTTCCAGATACTTTTCATTAATCTCACAATTACGCATTAGTTTGAAAAAATAGAGAGATCTGCTGATTTTTTGCGCAAATTTGGTCTGATTGTGTAAAACTGAGCTGACTCATTGATATAATCTGAAGGGCAGGGCCAGTCCAAGGCATAAGCAAACTAAGCAGTTGCTTAGGGCCCCAGTGCCACACAGGGGGCCCCTCAGTGGAGCTGATTTTTTTTTTTTTTAGTACCGATTTCTATGTCATTATAATAACAAAAACACACAATTTCATCATGAATTGATTTGATCTGCTAATAGAAAATTTGCTTTATTGAACGGTTCAGTTCAACAGCCAAACATTTGTGCTAGCGTCTTAGTGTGAAGCTGAGTTTTAACTTGAAAGCAGTTGATTCTCCTGCTCGGTTCTGTATATTTCTGGAGGGTTTTGGCTTCAAAACGGCGTGTTTGAAAATGTTTGATACGAATAATTAAAACTTCTCAATATTGTCTAGAGAAATGTTTTCCATCAGGCTACCTGGCTACTGCATTAATATATCAATGAGCTGCTCTAAGCTGTAGTTGGTGATATGTTGTTTGCTGCTGATCATTTATGTGGCTGAAACAAACAATATTTTTACATCAATTTATAAGTTATGTGAAACTTCTGTTAAAATCATTTCAAGGCTCAGAATCAACCCAGTACCGGTCCACTTTCTCAGGGGAGAAAAACAAACCTGGTGTAAATAAAATTTTTAGCTTATATGTTTAAGAGAAATTAATATGATCATAGAATGTCATGAATATGTGTGTATTTATTCCATCTTAAGTTTGGCTGCACCGACTGCAGTTTTCTGGCCGATCCCTGGTTACCAGTCTTTAAAAAACCTGACCTGCCGATTTTGATTATTGGCTGATACCAATTTTTGTGTCTGAAATGTCGCTAAATATAGCAAGAAAGTCACTGAGTTGCAACAGAGGGGTGAATATTGTTAACTGTAAATGTGCAGACCTGACCTGGTGGGCCGGTCTGTCAGTCAAACCTCTCACTGCAGAGCAGAAGAGGACAGAGGCTGATTTATAAACCTTTGCTGACGAAGATAAGACCAGCGAATAAGACGGGCTTCACATGTAGGTATCGGCTGATCATGATCCCCCAAAATTAAGGAAATTGGCGCCCAAAAATCAACTGGCCGATAAATATATTCTATGTTATACATGCATAGGAAATAATGTAAACGGCACTAAAAGAGATGCAATAAGTTTATAGCAGGTGTGTATGACCTAACAGTCTAACAGTTGATTCCAGCAATCCACATTGTTAGCAGAAATAAAGGGCTCCAAAACCAAATTTCGCTTAGGGCCCCATGGAGGCTTGGGCCGGCACTGCTGGAGGGCCTCGAAAGTTTCAGAGTTTGACATGTGATTTACAGTCTGCCTTATGTCCACTCCTGGGGACAAAGCGGAGAAAAATGAACGTCCCTCCTGGATTGCTCACCAATATAATACCATATTCAGCATTGCACTGAGGTATTTCCTCATCCCAAGCCGTACCTTGTTCCAATGTTCAGAATGTTTTAGATACGCTCTACAAAAAAAAAAGAAAGAAAAATCACAAATAGGTGAATCTGCTTCTCTACTAAGACCAGCTACCATCAGAAGCATTAGCAGGGTACTGGTACGCTGCCACAGCCCCACTAATGGGAGCAAAGCGCAGGTGCAGTCATAAGCATGACTGAAATCTGTCGTACGCTGAAGCAGCTACTGAACGCTAAAATCCCAACATGCCTGTAACCCCATTAAAAATATTTAACAGAGCCGCAGGTGTGGAAGATATTACATCTGATATTTAATCTCCTTAAGTCTACATCGTTGAACAATGACAAAACATTTCATTTACGGCCACCTGACAGGCTCCAGATGATAAAAAAAACAGCAAAAAAAACTAATTAAATGAAAATGTAGCCATCAAAATGAAGTTTTCTCCTTTCCCAACAGATCCAGCGGAAAGTTTTTCTTTCTACTTTCAGACTTATAGCTGCTGCCAAATCTTGTTTATCTGAGGGAAAGCCAGGCAGGAGAAAATCGTGACAAGGGAAGACAGATAACTTCATTAAGGATGTAAGGGAGTCAGTGAGAATTAGAATGATGGAATGATAGAGCAGGAGTGAAAAAAGAGAAGATTTTCCTCTTTGTGTGCTTATCTCACTCGTGCTCTTCAGTCCTTGTTTTTCTTCTAACCTCTTTCTGCGATCCATCCCTCTTTTCGGTTGATTAATTTCTAGTCTGCTGCTGAAACCAGCAGCGAGAGAGGAAACAGCAGCGGCAGACAAAGTGTGGAGGGAAGGAAAAAAATAAAATAAAAGAGAGAGAGATAAGAGGCCAGATGGGGAGTCGTCCCTGAGTCTTCCAGTCTGGTTCGGTTCTGCCGAGGAGAACCAGGAGAACTCCCAGCTGGCTGTCTGCTCCGCTCCTCTCTGGGGAAAAGCTGCTTCTCTTTGTGATGTCATGTGCAATCAGTGGACGCATTTGAATGAAAATCAGCACTTATTATCTGTAGCACTGAAAGGCGCTTTCAATGAATGCGTCTAATGTCGGCAAACAGCGTTTCCACCTTCTACCTTTGTAATGAGAGCTGATTTGTTGGTGTAGAGTTTAGTGCAAATTAATGCAGCAGGTAAAGTGAGTTTTGAACACGACGACTTTGTTTCAACCGTTAAAATTTTTCTTTCTTTCCTCGTTTTTCTCCCCCTTTCCTGTTCCACTGTGTCAGCCACAGCACATGGAGAAGCTGGGCAGCTTGCTCTAAAACAGAATATCTGCACACGGCATCCTAACGGCGCGGGGTCACCGGCATTTAACTTACACCACATGTCGGAGCAACCCAAATACATATACACACCGAACCAAAAGAACTGCACAAATTAATTAATGGGTAAAAAAATTAAATAATAAAAAAATCGGAATGACAAAGGAAACGAGTATTGAATTCTGGTTAGTGGTTTGTACAAAAACCTGCTTTGTTAATCCAAATAAAAACAAATGTCTCCTTTTTTTAAGTCACTTCGTTATCTACATATATATGTATATATATATTGTATATATACTGTATATATATATATATATATATATATATATATATATATATATTGCACACACTAGTCCATTATTGCTAAGATTATCTACTGAGTTTTTCAGTGAAACTCCATGCCGTCGGCCGATTACGCTCTTCCATTATCAATGCGTAGATCACACTTCCACCACTAAATTGGTATAAAAGTACTTCGAGTGGCAACCTTAGTATGACAGCCATGTACATCAACCCACTTTTGTAGTATTCAAACCTCCCTTGTATTCTCTAATTATCGTATTTTTCGGACTATAAGCCGCTACGTTTTTCCCACGGCTTATAGCCCGGTGCGGGTTTTCTGTTGAATTTTCTTCAACCACCAGAGGGCTCTTTAGCAGGAAGTGAATCATTGGAAGTCAAAATTGGAAATCAAAGACAAAAGTGTTCATTTTCATCTAGAACAAGCACATGCTAGCATCAGGCACGATGGAGAAATTTCTTCAAACTCAGATAATGCAGCTTTTAAGTTGAGGGCTATCGATCTGGCAGTACAGAAGAGGAATAGAGCCGCTGTACGTAAGCTCGGCGTGAACGAATCCATGGTTCGGCTTTGGAGACGGAGGGCTGCGCCTTAATAAATCCAGCAGGTTTATTAGGACGCTGCCCTCTGCTGGGTCCTTATGGAAAACCGAGAGCGGCGGAGATACCAGCGGCTTATACATGCACGTTTCCAGTTTATTTTAAAAAATTTGTAGCTGCGGCTCACAGTGTAGTGCGGTCTATAGACCGGAAAATACGGTAAATCACAGGATTTCTGTCTGAAAAACCATTTGATCCTATCGAATCTCTGCGTAAATCTTTATTTTATAAGAATGGCCCAAATCTTCTAGAACTTAAGCTCCATCAGTTTGCTAAGCAGGACCAAGAACCACACAAGTCTTCACATTAAGATCTTCGGTCTTTGTGTGACGCAGGCCAAACGGCAGCATGCATGATGCCGTTCTGACAGGAGAGACGACAGAGGAGAACAGAGAGACGGAGATAAAGCGCAGGAAAAGGGGGATGATGGCAGAGAGAAGGTAAGACAAAAGCATGAAGGAGATGAGGAATTCTCTGAAGACCGGGCTTTGTAGTCTGCCTGGTTTTAATTTCGTCCGCAGCTCTCCTCTGTAATTCTCCCTGGTGATTAAAACCAGAGAAGGATGGTGATTAGTTCTTGAGCTTTGATGGATTGTGCCTGTCACATGTGAAATCTCAAATACCTCTGACTGAGAGATGATGCTTTTGAACCGAATGTTTCCGACCTCAGTGGGGTTTTTATGACTTACTGGTACAGAAAGACTATTGTAATTTCTCATTTCTCGTCCGGTTCTTTGTTGTCCTATTTAACCATTTCAGTGTTGATACAAATCCAATATTAAATATTGGAATGTGTTTTTTTTTTGTTCACTAACTATGAAGCTTTTTAGAGTTTTTTTTTTGTTGTTGTTGTCGAAGAGAACGAATCATAGCCACTCATCCTATTTCCTTCAGGACATAAAGACGACAAAAAGAAACTGGTGAGCAGATGATTGGTTCGGATTTCAGGGATGTGTCAGTGAGTTAGACACAATAAAAACCTTCAGACTCTGCAGTGGGATCCATGTGAGCGCAGGTCAATGCGAAAGACAAAACTTCTGGTCAACCCACTGACCATGTGAGACTTTACACACACTGATAACCTGTTGCTCTGCAGTCTGCCTCTCATCAGAAACGATTCTCAGTAACACTTTATTTGAAGGGGCGTACATAAGCCTGACATGAGGCTGTCATAAACATGACATAACACCTGTTACGAACATGAAGGAGTCTTTATGAACGTTTTCATGAAGTGTCATTCGGCAAATAATGACACTTTTAACTCAAAGCTGCACTAAAAGTTGCATTGAAAGTGTCGACTTGGCATTATTCAGTAAATAATGAAATATTTAATGCAAAGGTCCATGAAAACTTGCATTAAAAGTCAATTAAAAATGACAACTTCGCATTAAAAGTGCCATTATTTACCAAAGAACACTTCATGACCAGAGTCATGAACATTCATGAAGACTCCTATATGTTCATAACAGTCGTTATGTCATATTTATGAGTTTCCTGTCAGACTTAAGCACACCACTTCATGTAAAGTGTCACCTGATTCTCTCTGTGCAAAGCAACCAATAGTCTGAGCTAAATCTATAGAATAACATTCACTTCTATCTAGATATAATTGAAAAAATGACTTAAGCAGATTTGGGTGTTTTTGGTGACAATAATCAGAATGGTCTTGTGTAGTTTAATCTATAAACAGTTTTTCTTCAAGCTGGGCAGTGTTCTTTACGCTGAACCGAATGATGCAATCTTTTCAATTTCTCCAAATCTATCACCGTCTGCCTCCTACTGAGGGAGGAGTACAAGTGATTATTTCAGCAGTCGATTTTCCTGCTGACGGGAAAGCGCTCAAATCCATGAAGGTTACTCATTTTCATCTCTGAACTGTTCAACTGTTACTGGCTGACTTTAAAACAGTAAGCTTCGGGAAATAAACATTCAAGTTGTCTCTGAAAAAGTTGCTGTAAAAAAACAAAAATGACCAAAGTGGGGCAACATGTTTTATAGTTGTTGTTGTTTTTCCCCCAGTCTAAGCTCATAAAGTAGACAAGCTGCAGAAGAGGAAAATTGGAAAACATTTCCACTGTGATTTTGGTCTCAAAAAGCTAAAAGTGCAACAATTTCCTCTCCACAAATAGACTTTGGGTGTTTTTTTGTTTTTTTGACGTAACCCAGAATACAACATCCGCTAACAGGCGTGCGTCTTAATGCTCAGAGATGGAACAGTAATACAATATCAATGTGTCACGGCAGATTGCACGGCAGTGTGTCTGCGTGGAGGAATATGGCTGCAGATGGATAATAAAGTAATCTGTTTCTGGATCTTGTAATTTGAAACGGTCCTCATCCCCCAGCAGCTCATCTCCCATCTCATCTCAGGCAGAATTAGATTGGAGAAAGCGACTGCGGCTGTGCGCTCGTCAGCGGGCATGCTGGGACGTTTGTGTGTGTTGGGAAGCGTTTCCTCTTTCCGTTTTTCTTGCTCTCTCTTTCTCCAAACACACAAGTCAATCTCTCCCCCCCTCCCCTATTATCATATATTAACGATATCGCCGCCGTGTTCTGCTTTATTCGGCTTCCATTCGGCCGATCCCAAAGTGTGACTGGATGCCCGGCTGTCTGGAATGACTTATTGATTTTCTCTTTCCCATTTCTTCTTCCATTCCCCCCTCAATTTGTCCACCTGTTACTCCGGGGCGTTTCGGATGGTGGGAGGCATGAGTCTGAAGGAACCAGCCTGTTTGCACCGTAGCCTCTCTCTCTTTACCATGAGGCTAATGCTAACAGCTACGTCGCTGGCGAATACTATCAGCGAGAAAGTGTCAAGTCGAAGCAAAATGAACAGATGTCTTTATCTTTGACACTAGAGCTGAGTTGCAGAATGTTTGTGAGCCGCTATGATAACATTATGAATGTGAAAGCATGTGAAAGCTTCTCAAACACGTTTCTAACCTTGCGTAAGTATAAAGTTGAGCTTAGTCAATGATTCTAGTGACCTTCTTTCTTAGGTGCGTTTTAATTGGTCATTAAATTGCACAAATCGGGAGTTTTTTGATACAAAGTTTTTGTGTTTAGTTTAGGTGGTATTTCAATTTTCTTCAACTGAAATGTGTGTGTGTGTGTTTTCTTTTACAAAACTGCAACAGAAACACTTTTTTCACGTGATGTCAGTTTGTTTGCAGCAGCAATGTGCTTTATGTGTCGGCTCTGGCCTCCTTGGATATTGTGCAGCTGGCTCCACCAGAACTCTCACTGCTTCTCAAAGTTCATCAAAACTTGAGCTTTTCATTTGAAAGTGTCGAACCCATAGCTCCACAACTTCTGTGAAATCACAGGCTACAATTTCCCCAAAACGTTGCATGAATAGCGGCTCCCAAGGAGGCGGGGCTTGACGCTCCAATGCCTGAATGAGACACAGACGTCTCCTCTGATTGGCTGATAGGTGACGAGCACTAGCACTATGGCCGAATTACGAATATATCTTATGTAACTGTTTACATTCGTTGTTGTCATGATTTTTCCATCCATCCATCCATTTTCTTTACACTCTTGTCCCTAGTGGGGTCAGGAGGTGTTGGTGTCTATCTCCAGCGAACGTTTCAGGCGAGAGGCGGGGTCACCCTGGACAGGTCGCCAGTCTGTCGCAGCCATGATTTTACCTTAACCTTAAAATTGTGCAAATTGACATTTCGAAAATAAACTCACTTAATGAAAACATACCGAATTTGAAAAAAAAACAACCAAAAAACTCATTTTTTGATGGAAATCTTTTGCACTAGGATGAAGTTTTTTTTTTTTTTGTTCATATCAAAATCAGGGTATTTTGCAAAACTGCAATGGAGATACTTTTTTCACATCATATGAGTCGTATGATCAACCCCCGGATGTTGCTACTGGAACGGAAATGAAGAAGCAGAGGACAGGAAGTGGTAGGAGGAAGATGGCTTTTTTAAAGACTTATTGTGTTAACAAGCCTATTCAGATTACTAGGATAACTAGGATCAATTATGATGTATGTATGATTGAATAGCGTTTTTCACAACCATATATTCATTTTCTTACATGCAGAATGCTATTTTAGAGAAAAATGCAAACATATTTAGCTTCACAGTGACGCCTCCCAGAGATGGCGTCACGTTCAATTCGCAAAAATCTTGCAAAGCAGAAAAGTCATGAGCTCCCCCCATCACACACACACACTGCTGTTGTGTACAAACAGTGTGCACACACTCTCTTGCGTGGGCTCAATCTGCTCCATGCTCACAGCATCGCCGTTTTTAACGACGGTGGGAAAACTCAACGTTAAAAAGCTGATGACGCCGGACTGGGGGAGACGCTGACAGGGAACGGCATGAATGCAGCTCGTAGTTTGGGTCAGAGGGAAGGGAATCTGTTGGAGTCGGTGGCACATTCAGCTAAATAATTGAATACGGCTCTGTGCCCAGAGCTTTACTCATTAATCAGATTTATGTGAGTCCTAATCAATGTCATCTCCTCTGGGATTTTCTCCTCATTCCTCGTGTACGGTAAGTAGGAGTTAAAAGCGTTACCGAGAAGAGAATGTCAAATTTATTTGTAAATACACTTTGACTGAAAAAGAAGCCCATTTCTTCTTTGACTTTTAGTTTTTAAGGACAGAAGATGTAAAGAAAAGGAAACAAACAATCAGTCGCCGCCTTAAATGCCTCCATTGCTGGATTAAAAAAGCTACAGAAGGAAAAGTTGAAGTGACTCCTTCAACCATCTAGCTTAAAGCTTTGACTGTTGAGGTTTTATATACAGTACAGACCAAACGTTTGGACACACCTTCTCATTGAATTCAATGAGAAAGTGTGTCCAAACTTTTGGTCTGTACTGTATATATATATATAAATGACAACATTTTAATCACAGGTCAAAAGAATGAGACTGAGAATAAACCATACAGACAAAGTAAAGTGAACAGCATCGGCCTAAAGTCCAGAAGCAGTGTTTTGAATATCTGCGTTGTCATTAGCCTCGCCAATGCTATTGCTAGCCTTTCTGTGCTAATAGCCACTAGAGACAGAAGGCAATCCAGCAGGTGACCAGCCAGGTATGCTAGTTGCTACCTTCTCCAATGCTAAGTGTTTTATCTAGTAGTTTCTTTCTCATCTACCAACACCGGCCATTTAGTTACTGGTGCCCGACTATTATTAATAACAGAGCTCCAGAATGGAGAAGCATGTTGTCATCGCTAGGCGTATAATTGTCTCAATTTTGTCCCTGATGTCTAATGAGGCAAAGATCTGTTACTGGACAGCGCCTACGAGCTGCTATAGCTAGTGACGTCCACCAGCAGGCGCCATTACTATGCTTTGAGTCGTGTCTACAAAATCAGATTGCACCAAAGCAGGGTGTGAATTAATTTGTTGCAAAAATGTTCATAGGACAATTGTTTCTTATCTTATTTCTCAAAGTTAGAGGTGACAAAATTGTGGATGTTTGGAGACGTAAACTGTAATCCCTCCCCAGATACAAATCTACAAATGGTTTGTTTCTGTCAATCCCTGTTAAGATACAAGAGCACCAAATGAATTTCTCTGTCTTTGACATTTTATATTGGATATTTTATCCGCTGTGATGACCGTTATGAATATTCTTTGTGTGTTTGTGTCATTTTCTCGTTTTTTGCCAACGATATTCCAGACTCAAAGCATAGCGATGGCACATGTGTGTCACGTCACAGTATATAACTTTAACCAAAATATGTTTTTTCCATATTTATTAAAACTGTCATCATGTTGTGACAGTATGCTATGAAACAGATAATCTGTGAAAAAAATCTATCTCCTCCACCTCCTCCTAGTGCTGCTATTGCTATCTGAAGAAATGCAATGCAAAAACAACCAATCAGAGCCAGGGGGAGGGGCTTAGCGCTGTCAATCAAACTTGAGTACACTACACTGTGCTCACTGTGCCATTGGAGAAACAACTTACCGTTACAGCTATTTATCTACCGACATCGGTGGCATTGCTAACTAGCCTAGCATTGGTGGGAGGCTATGTTGTGGTGAAGCAGCTGTAGCAGAAAGCAGGGGGAGAGTGGGGGAACGAAGGGGAGCGATGAACATGAGAGTGACTGACAGCGCTAAGCCCCTCCCCTGGCTCTCATTGGTTGTTTCTGACAGAGGAGCTTGATTCCCCCCCCGCCCCCCTTTTTTCAGATTATCTGTCTTAAATCAAACTATCACCACATAATGATCATTTTAACAAATATGTAAAACCACATTTTTTATATATATATTTTTTTCCCATATTTAGCAGTATTTCTGCTACATCCTCCAGCTTTAAGCAGAACAATGTAAATGTGCCTCCGGCATCCTCAGCCGCTGCCGACACGCCGTCTCCACCTCTCCTGCGTCTCGTGCAGCTAAACTGAAAATCCCAAACTCGAGCTGACGTTTCTCTGGGACTGCAGCAGCCGTCCAGTTGTTCTTCTGTGGAATTAATGCTGATAAATGTGGCACCTTCTGAGCAGCAGGTTGCTGATGCACTTCAGAGGATTTTACCGACCCAGAGACGCACAAGGTAACCTGGATGTGAGCGCGTGAGTCACAGATGGAACCTTGGGGATTCTGAAAACGTTTGTAAGAATTTGAATGAAGCTACAACCATGAACAAAAAAGCCCTAACACGACGATGTTTGAGCCCCCAGCTAAGGTCAGCTATTTTATAACACAATTTTGACAAGCTACTCAGAGATGATGCTGTGTGCGTCAGCAGGCCCCAAAGATTCTGCAATTGTCAATAAAAAGAAAACACAAGGCAAGAGTCATTTTCAGCGTTTCTCAGCAACACGTCAGTTTCAGACCCTGCACAGAATAAACAGAGAGTGAGGGAGAAGGCTTTATATTGAGCTTCTGGAGAAAACGCCGAAGGAGACAGACTGCCACCCACAACTTCTCAGCAAGCTAACCGACTCCTGGAAGTGGAGCCCCGCTGATCGAACTCTGCTGCGCTACGTGGTTATCACGGCCGGCCGCAAAACGCCAACAATGCTCAACCCGATCCCACTTCTCCAGTCGATTCAAACTGAACATACAGAAAAAGTGGTGAAGATGTGTTCAAAACCCGCTGTTAAATTCATATTTATCTGAAGGTTAATACCAACAGATGACCTACAAACATGTTTTCTGTGTTAAGAAGTTATATTTTTTGAAACGATTTTTGTTTCATCATGTCATAGATACTGTATTAACACCAGAGATCAGAGTAAAAATATGCTAAAGTAGTGCTACTCTTACTTGGGTTCAAGTTCTAAGTACTCAAACCGGGACATTTTATTAATATTACTTCTAGTCATTAAAAATATATACATTCATAAAATTGAAATATTACTTTAACCACTAGATCTTCCAGGATGTAAGAATAATTTGGGGGTTAACTGCATGACCAGTAGGGCACATATGCAGTTCACCGATTTATTGGCCAACTGATTTATCTGCGCCAATTTCCTTCATTTTGGGAGACTGGTGATCGACCGATACTTGCGTGTGAAGCTGGTCTTATTTAACTCAGCAAAGGTCTAAAAATCAACCACTGTCCTCTTCTGCTCCCCTGAGAGGTTTGACTGTTAGCCCCGCCCACCAGGTCATGTCTGCATGTTTGCAGTTAACAACAGTCGCCCCACTGTTGCCAACTCAGGGGCTTTATTGCTATATTTAGCCACATTTCAGACAAAAAAAAATATTTGTATCGGACAAAATCAGAATTGGCAATTTTAAAGGTCAGGCTTTTTTAAGGATTGGTGATTGGCCAAAACACTGCAATGGGTGCAAACAAAACCCCCTGAAGACAACACGTGTGTTTCTGTACCTTGATTGGTATCAAAAATATTGACGTTCTTGGTGAACTTGGAGCTTTGGTGTCCTCCGCCTTGCCGTAATCCTCCCATCAGACACAGCCTCCCAGCAGAGTCCCACACCACACCCCCGTAGGTGCGCTTACACGGCAAAACAGGCAGCGACGTCCAAGAGCGTGCTTCTGTGTCGTACACCTCAAAAGCTTTCACTGGTCGCTTACACTGGCGACCACCTTCAGGAAAACAATAGTGTGTGTGTTTTTTTTTCTTTTCTGGAAAAGGTGCCAAAAACAGAGCAGAAAGTCGGTTTATTCTGGAGAGTTACCTGCAACATAAAGCTTGTTGCCCAGCAGGTGGCAGTTGGCGTCGTAGCGAGGAGTCGGCATGGGAGGAAGTAGCGCCCAGACGTCCTTTCTGAGGTCGTACTGCTGCAGGACGCTGCGAGGGAGCAGGTCAGCGGCCATTCCTCCAACAGCCAGAGCACGGCTATCTACCACAGACAGACGTTTTAGGAAACTTCTCTTTAGTTGATCAGAACTGTTCATTATAATAAAAAAGAATGCAACAACATTAATGTACAACAAATCCCTATTTAGTATTGGCAGATTCACCGATTCGCAGCGGGTCTTAGCGCTGTCAATCGCAATCGGTGTCGCTCCCCTTGCTCCTTTTGGTCTCTGCTACGCAGTAACTAGCATAGCCTGTTGTGAATGCTATTGCTAGCTAGCACGGCCATCGATGTCGGGAGATAAATGATTTTCCTGTAACAGTAAGTTGTTTTTTCTGCAATGTTATATTTGACGTAAGATCTATTTAAGGCAGATTCTTAAAAGCAGGTCATTTTTTGGCTTTTGATATTCTGTAAGTGATTGCCTTGTGTATGAATGGTGCCTTATAAATAAAGTTGACCTGCCTGCACTGAGCCGGGGCAAAGACCTTTTGTTACCTTTTTTTTTTCTTCAGGACCTGGACGACCTGCCTCTAACTGATGGTGCATAGTGTTGCATAGGGCTGAAACAATTAATAGTGATTAATTGATAACTCAAAAATAATTGTGCGTCCTTAATAGCAGGTTTATTAGGACGCTCTCTCTGCTGCGTTCTTTTGGAAAACCGAGAGCGGATGTCCTTTTAAGCACGTTTTTCCATCCAGCTATTAATCAATTAATCCAAAAAATATATGCTGAACCACTGAAAATCTGAACTTTGTGGATTAGATTTATGTTTTCTTAGGTTTGCACATGTTGCATCTGCAGTAATAAACACAAAGTCTCTAAAAAAAAATGGATTTCTCATCTTGTCAACACAGACGGCTCAACATTCCCACACTGGCACAGAACCTGTCCATCCTGTCCACATTCAACAAATTCATCCACTAAATTCACCAGCAGTAACCTGAGGCCAGCAGTTTAACTGGGCCTGGATCTCCTGGAACCCTATTGAACATCCAGAGTTCTTTTTTTTCTTTCTTTCTTTGCTGCGTCCTGAAGGATTCTCACATTTTTCTGACTTGGTCACACTACAGACGGCTGAAGAGGAGATTTTGGGACCGTTGCGTGTCGTCTCGCAGCGTTTTGTGGCAACAGCATTTTGGACACAGCAGGTCCACTGCGTTGTCTTGAAATCCATCCGGTTCTGGTCACATGGACGCTAAAGTATAAACAAATTAAGAACAGGCTGTTTTCAGCAGGTTTTTCGTCCGGTGACCGCGCTGGAGACCAATATGAAAACACTTAGCATCGGACAAAACCGGTTCCCTCGCTCCCAACTTTTTCTATAAATTTGCACTTTCAACTCGCCGGTGGAAACGGTGAGTTGGCTCGTGACAAAGCAAGAGCCTGTGACAGGCGGGAGGAGGACAGGCGGCTCTGCTGCCGAATAAAAATGCAACAGTCAAACGTCTGGCACTTTGGAATGACACGTCAGACACAAGAACGGAAAAGCGGGAAGAGGGCTGGAGCAAGAGAGGACGCAGCATTGATCATCAGACAGCAGAGGAAATGAAGAATTTGCGTTGTTATGTTTTAACTTTGCTCAATTTTCAAGTGTCTCTGCGTTCGGCGGGACAAGCTGTTAACTATGAAGATGTAACCTCGACACATTTTCATAAACTGACAGGGCGGGAGACGTTTTAACACTTTAGATTTATTTGGGGAAAACAAAAACAATACCTAATTACCTGGAGTTTGTTATGTAATATAAATAAAGATTCTCAAAAATATTAATAACAAATGCTTCATTTAGTCAACATGAAAAGGAGTATTTGTTTTCATCTGTCTGCACCGATCGTTTGGTCAGACGGCGGACGGTTCTGTGGTCAGGAGGATTTGACCCATCGTTACATGTTACGCCTACGCTTCCTTTTTTTTTTCTTTCTTTTTTTTTTAAGCTCATCAAAGATTTACAAGCGTTTGTAAAAAAAAATGTAAAGCGTCCCTTCCATCCAGGTCAGTCCACAGATGTTCCACGGGAACTAAATCTGGGTTGTTTGGCTCGACATGAATTGAAGATGGCAGCTTCACAGGAGCGACAGAGCCTGGGAGGATCTGCTGGGATGAACGGGATAAACTGCAGGTGTGAAAAGCCTCAACACACTCATCCGAGAAGACTGAGAGCTTTAACTGCTGCCAGCGGGGCTTCAAAGACCTCCAGCGCCTGCCACTTCTTCACCATATTTCATCCAGTTCTTCCCCTTTAATTTTTTTCTTATCACTTTACATAAACCTGTTCATTTGCACTTTTCTTTATAGAACAGAAGAGGCTAAACTTTAGCATGGCAGCTATTACCATGTTACGAAGTTTATTTCTGATGAGCAGCAAGCCCATTGAACAAATGTGAGATGATTGGTGGTGATTTTTGTTTGGGCAATTTGATTTTAATCATATCAAATTGGACTTGATTAAAGCAGCTCCTTAATTAGACAAAATGAGAAAATTGTGGACATCTTTCCTTTTGTTTTCATTATTATGTGATTGAAGAGCTGCGCTCCTTTCTTCTTTGGAAGCTGTTTTATTTTCACAGGATTCATGACTAGTAAGAAGATAAATCCAGAGGAGTTACTGCGTAACCGCGGATACCTTTCACAGTGATGGACACGCCCATCAGGGCCTCCCTCAGCGCGCTCCTCTTCCTCCACCTGCCTTCCTCCGTGTTGTACATCTCCACCACCTTCAGAGGGCGCTGGTCTTCTCCCACTCCGCCCACCACCAGGATCTGCTTCCCCAGCACGGCCACGGCCGCGCCTGCGCGGGGGGTGGGCATCGGGGCCAAGCCTATCCAGCGGTCCCCCTGAACACACAAAACGGCAAAAACGGTAAAAACACAAGGTAACGAGGTGATCATTTCTCCCTAATTAATAAATAAATAATAATAATAATAAAATAAAAATAAAGTCTCCATCTGCATCAACCACCTGTGCTGAACCAGAAAGATTTCCTGTGGAGGCTAGACTGAGCCACTTTGATTCCAAACATGTGTTTTCAAAATAACTATTTTCTTTTTGCTTTTCAAATGCTATATTCTTTAAAGCCTTGCTATGTTAATAAATACACTGCCTGGCCAAAAAAAAAGTCGCCACCAAAAAATGGTCACACTCTCTAATATTTTGTTGGACCGCCTTTAGCTTTGATTACAGCCTGCATTCGCTGTGGCATTGTTTCAATAAGCTTCTGCAGTGTCACAAGATTTATTTCCATCCAGTGTTGCATTAATCTTTCACCAAGATCTTGTATTGATGATGGGAGAGTCTGACCACTGCACAAAGCCTTCTCCAGCACATCCCAAAGATTCTCAATGGGGTTAAGGTCTGGACTCTGTGGTGGCCAAACCATGTGTGAAAAAGATGTCTCATGCTCCCTGAACCACTCTTTCACAATGTGAGCCCCATGAATCCTGGCATTGTCATCTTGGAATATGCCCGTTCCATTTGGGAAGACAAAATCCATTGATGGAATAACCTGGTCATTCAGTATATTCAGGTAGTCAGCTGACCTCATTCTTTGGTCACACAATGTTGCTGAACCTAGACCTGACCAACTGCAGCAACCCCAGATCATAGCACTGCCCCCACAGGCTTGTACAGTAGGCACTAGGCATGATGGGTGCATCACTTCACCTGCCTCTCTTCTTACCCTGATGCGCCCATCACTCTGGAACAGGGTAAATCTGGACTCATCAGACCACATGACCCTCTTCCATTCCTCCAGAGTCCAATCTTTATGCTCCCTAGCAAACTGAAGCCTTTTTTTCTGGTTAGCCTTACTGATTAGAGGTTTTCTTACGGCTACACAGCTGTTCAATCCCAACCCCTTGAGTTCCCTTCGCATTGTGCGTGTGGAAATGCTTTTGCGTTCACAATTAAACATACTCCTGAGTTCTGCTGTTGTTTTTCTTCGATTTGATTTGACCAAACGTTTAAGTAATCGCCGATCACGATCATTCAGGATTTTTTTCCGACCACATTTCTTCCTGGAAGACGATGGTTCCCCACCATCCTTCCAGTTTTTAATGATGCGTTGGACAGTTCTTAACCCAATTCTAGTAGTTTTTGCAATCTCCTTAGATGTTTTCTCTGCTTGATGCATGCCAATGATTTGACCCTTCTTAAACAGACTAACGTCTTTTCCACGACCACAGGATGTGTCTTTTGCCATGGTTGTTTAAGAAATGAGGAGTTACTCATTGCACCAGCTGGGGTTAAATAACTTGTTGCCAGCTGAAAGATAATCGCCTATGCAGTACTTATCCAATAGGACGCTTGTACCTATTTGCTTAGTTAAATCCAGGTGGCGACTTTTTTTTTTGGCCAGGCAGTGTATAAGAGTATAGAGTAATATTGTCACTGCTGCCACCACCTGTTTTGGAGGGGAACTGCTTGTTCCACAGTTGTGGAAACAACCAATCCCTTGGCAGGCGTGGCGACTGACCCCCAAACCCCTCTCCGGCTACGTCCCTGCATTTCCTAACGGTCACTTTCTCATGTTGCTGTTTGTGGTTTAAGGCAGCAGCAGTTACTGAATTATATTACCACATCAAAAGTGTAAAGGTTTACTTTTATAACAATATTTTTACCATCTGCCAGAAATTGTTCACATGTAGGAATGTTGGGCTTGTAGTTTTCACCCAGAGGATTTTAGGTTAACAGAGTAAGAGTGCAGAAGTTCCCGAATGTACTGTACATATTCTATTATTTAAAAAAAAAAATGCATAAAAAACCCATCAAGTTTAGCAAAAGAAAGAAAAAAAAAAAAGAAATCATTCCTAATATGATTATCATACCGAAGCATCTAATACGCCGCACTTCATTTCTAGAGAACATAAAAAAAAAGATTAAAAAAGCTAAATATGTCTAATTATGCAGCATAAGCATCCAGGTGGTACTGATTGGTACCTCAGGAGAGTACAGGTCCAGTCCGGGGCACGGCCGCCCCGCAGCGTCGCAGCCCCCCAGCATGTACATCTGCCCCCCCACCTCAGACAGAGAGTGGTAGACGCGGCCGCAGGGCAGACGCGCCAGGCTCTGCCAGTGGAACTCATTGGCACTGGGGAGCGCCATGACCCGGAACCAGAGGAGGGGTTCAGGAAACGGAGGGGTGGAGGAGGCAGGAGGGGGAGAAGCTGGACCTCAGGTTCTGTTGAAGGTTTCTGCTGAGGAGTCAGGGGAACTTCAGGCCGCCTGGACGCTCTGTCATCTCAGCCTGCTGGGCCCTGCAGAACAGAGCAGCAGGAGGAAGAAGCCTGTTAGTATTTCCACATGCATCCCGGCACAGTGTGACGCTCCGGCTCCTCCCGTTATGCAACGTGGGCGTTTTCCACGGCAATGCACCAAGGTCCAAAAGCGATGACTCGGTAAACTCTGCATTGTCTGAGCTCCAACTTTATGCTGCATTCTCCTTCTAGTCCAATTGTTGCTTCATCTGAAGCAATAAATGTATTTTAAAAAGCATAAGGTTGCAGCACTGACCACACCACACCTGCTGAACAGCTGTAGTTCAGTGGTAGTTCAGTGGAAGGCTGAACTACCAGTGAACTCCAGTGGTAGTTCAGCCTTCAAAAGCCGAACTACCACTGGAACTTTTTCACATGAGGTTGTCTGACAACGTTGGATTTTTTTTGTTATTGTGATAAATCATCGGCGAGAAAGAAAGAAAGAAAAAAAAAACACAACAGAAGTATAGGAAAAGAAAAAATATCACTAATGTTAATAATGCCGTGTATGTGTTGTACTTTTTAAAACAATTGTTACAAAATGCTTCCCATGAAAACAATCAATTAAAACAACACCATAAATGGCAGCAAAGGTATAACAAAGCAAATTAAAATAAATAAAAATGTATATTATACATCAGAGTTCAAGGAAGGACAGAGAAATAATTAGAAAAAATAACATGTATATTTAGGGGGATGAAGATGTTTTAAATATTGGATGGAAGAAAAAGGACTTGGAAAAATCAACAGTGAAAAATTCACCTGGAATAAATAAACAAATGAAAAACCAGAGCACTCAAGAATAAGAGTGTGACATGAAAATACTGGTTTAAGTAAAAAATAAAAGATAAATTACAACACTCAAAAATGAAAGTAGAAATAAATATTTATATCCAATTAATCGATCAATTATTAAACGTATCTCTTCTTTTTATTATTTTGTTTCATTTACTTGCACAGTCATTTATTTGTCAAACTGCTTTTTTGGCCCTGTAATTATTTGAATGACAGGGCAGTTAAATCATTAATCAATTTACATATTTATCTCAATTGTAGAAAACATTTTTTTGGGGGGGAAAAAAAGCATCAAAAAATGTGAACAGTGGGAGTGAAGAGTGAAGCCCGGTTTCATTGAAGTACATTATTGGGTAATTTTCCACTGTGTGTTGCTCTATGGGATAAAAATATGAGAAAATGTCAAAGGGTTTAAATATTCTGAAAATAAGTTACAAGTCAGTATCTACAATTATTAAAGGGGCAAATTATCCGTTTTCCAGGCACATAGTGCCATTTTGAAGCACAATTAAGTATCTATGTTACCTTCAGTTGTTATAAAAATGCTGTATTAATCAAATATGGCTTTAAAGAAATTTGACATTGTATTTTAACTCTGCCTCTTTAAGAAACTCCTGCTCTTTCTGAAGCTCCGCCTTCAGGAAGTCATCACAACATGGCTCCTCTATTAACCCTTTACCAACATGTTTACCAGCGTTTCACTGAGAAGCAGCTCTTATAATGTAGTAGATGTGCAGTTCTAACGGGGGTTTGCTAATTGCTGCTGGCTAGTCTGAAGGAGCTGAGTGGGGGAGGGCAGCTCAGAGGAGGAGCTTCGTCTTGAAGGCGGTGCTAGATCCACCCAGGCATTTTTCACAGCTGAATGGTTGCCATGGAGATTAAAGAATTTCTCAAACATGCATAAGAGAAGGCAACACTCCAGCTATGTTTTTGATGAGAGAATAACATAACAAGATGTAAAGTAAAAACAAAAGAAGGCAATTTGACACAAAACTGCCCCTTTAATTATTCAATATAAATTAAAGTATTGTTTAAACTTAATCTTTTAAGCAGAACAACCTTTTATAAAGCCCTTTTAAAGCAGCACAGAAACTGATTCTTTTTTTCTTTCTTTGGTTTCTTGCTCCTGCAGACGCTCAGCAGGTTGATCCAGTCAGCCAGAGAAACGCTGGCCTGTGTCATCCAGCGCTCACCCCAGAGACGGAGGCCTGTCTCTCCACAGATGATTGGAGGAACTCTTCATCCATCCGGCTGCGATGCGGGCTGTCAGCTATCTGTCAGTGGAGGGAATAGTTCTTTTTTCACGCTCTGCTCACCATCCTCTGTTTCCCACTTTTGAATTTTACAATCAAATTGAAAACGTCTGCCTGTGTTTTCAGCCCTGCTGATCTTTTCCCCCCACACACACTTATGTGATATATTGAATAAGAATTAGCAATATTAACGATTTCATGGGGGTGTGGCATCATTTCTTCATGTCACGTCATTTATGTGTCATGAAGTACACACACATCCTCATGACCCCAATTAATCTAATTAGATGACAGTGGCATAGTGATGAGTACAAAGAGGAAGCTAAGGGCAGACTTTAGATTTGAACATTTTTAAGTTTTGAAAACATTTCAAAACTTTGAAATGTATACACACAAACTGATTCTGATTTATTGTTCTATTACAATAAATACTTTTAGAGCATTTAAGCAGCTATAGGAGACAAAATAGGCATTAATATCCAGCTTGGTTGCCTAAAACGTTCGGTTCATTTGGGGAGGTGTGAATGCAAGATATAATTCTGATGTGGACCGAAAAAAGCAAACTCTGGTGCAGTTCCAATGCATTGTGTAAACGCCAAGTAGACATATACACGCTTGGACCGCTTCCTTTTGGAGCAGGAAGCAGGAAGTGGACTACAGCGCAGGGCACTTCCAGGATAAATTCAATCAAAACAAACGATCCAGTCTAGCGCTGCCAGTAGAGATGGCTCGTGGTCTTTACCAAAGACAAAAGAGAAATCCTACAATCGCTAAAATCTGACATTTTTCCTCAGAAGGATGTTGTGCTCAGTGTCTTCTTCAGACGTTTTTGTGCAGTTTCCTTCACTTGGTGCAGCGCCACCAAAGGTGAGGAGGGGAACAGGCTTTTCAAAGATTCTGGTTGGTTTCACTCAGTGCCGTGTGAAAGAGAACCACAGCACCAAACATTGCCATTTTTGTCCCCAGTCGAACCGAGTCTACCGGACTATATGGTGTGAAAACACCGTTGAAGAGGAGCAGCAAAAGCAGGTCAGGTTGATTAGCAGAACTTTCCATCAACTGATAGTGTCATGAGGAAATGTTGCTGTAGGATATCCTCTCTGCTGCTCATAGCATGTCTTCACAGTCATTTTATTGCCACACGACAACTGTCTTCAGTCAGATTCAGCTTGAAGATCTGACAGCTGATTTAAATTATTTATTAGACACAAATAAATGATTTGAGTAAGAGTGACTTGTCGTGTTAAACACATAATGAATTAAGTTATGAAAACTTAGTAAATTGAGTTGGATGAACATAATAAACTGAGTTGATCAGACGTAGAATAGGAAACTGCTATTGAACTCAATTGTTTCAAGTAAAGTCAAAGTAAAAAGTTGCTTTAAGTAAATTAAGTGAACTTAGTTGGATTTGTACATTTTAAGTTAACTGAACACAAAAATAATAAGTTGTCATCACTGTGTTGTAGTTTCTAGAGCAAAAATGTTAGTACAGTTGAAATACAATAGACTGACGTACAAGTCACTTTTCTTTTTTTTTTAAAGCAAAATACAGCAGTAAGTTATTTCTTAATATTGATTAAAATTCACTAGTTCCACTGGGAGATTATTCCATTTTTTCCATGCTCTACCAGTGGAACAAGTTTTTCATCAAAATGAAGGAATTATTGACTTAAAACAATCTCCAATCTTGCTAAAAAGTTACTTGTAAGTTAGATTTCAAGGGTGTTAGGATATTTGCCCCAGAAAATAGACCCAAATTTCTTTGTAAGATTTTCAGTTTTTGCAGTTCAATGTAAGAGTTATGACGTCATTTAATTTCTCTTTGGGTTCAATAAAGCATTTCTGAATTCTACGAAACCTCTGAATGCAGCTGCTTGCTGTGAATTTGTATTTTGGTTTTCAGTTTGCAGCAGCAGGAGTGAAACAGCATGCCACAGTGCTGGGAGGACTTTTACTTGCAAGAAGAAGAAAACCGTGAATCCTTTTCCAGCTTGGTAACACAGGAAAATCCAATTTCTCAGTATTTGACCTCAGATGCAGTCACTGGCTGACTGACTGTCAGATCTCCAGCTAAACTCTGTGAGTTTCCACTCACACACCGTCCTCACTCCAGGAAAACTTTATTACTTTGAGGACATTTATTTAACCAGCTAATTTAGGTATCGTTCTTTTCACTCTGAACCAACTTGTCACGCAGCTAAAGTTAACGCAACCTACCATAACACAGGACAGACCGGAGCAGCTGTCCTTACACACCTTTCACCAACAATCTGTTTGTTTTCCTCCAACCTGAAGTCTTCATCTCCTCCTCATAAAAAGCAGCTGTGGCCTTGCAGACTGATCTGCCATCTCTCCTGTTAAATCTCCTATCTTTGTTGCTGTGATGTCAGGCGCTTGTATTCTTTTTTATTATTATATTTTTTTCTCCCGCCCTGTCATCCCTCAAAGCTTTCTGTTTCCTGCACGTAACCCACTTCTGGTGCCTTCATGCGTGTTTTTTCTTTTTCTTTTTTTTCTTTTCCTTTCCAGGGAGGAACGGGGGTGGAGGTTTATCACTGATTAGAGGGAGGAAGCTTGGAGAATAAACTCACAATGCATCGCGGGGCTTTATTGCCACTGCCTCTGCCTTAAATTGTGGCCGTGAAAACAACCTTCTGTGTCACGCAGACGGCGAGCGACACTAACCGTGACCGCCGGAGTCGGGCGGCTTTTCAGGACTTTAGACTCAAATTGGACTTCTGTGATTTAAACAGAAGAGTCTTTCAGCAGTTTTTCCTTTTGAGCTCCACATCCCCCCTTCCCCAATCTCCCCTGCTCCCCTTCACCCCTCCCCCCACTCTGTCTGCTTTATTATTGCGCTTCATCTACCTGTCACACCTTTGATCACTTCGCAGGCGCCCGAATAAAGAACAAAGAGGAAAGACAAAGAAGAGCGTCCTTCAAAATAAAATCTCCCTCTTTTTTTTTCCAACGAGCGAGGACAGGTTGCCATAGAAACAGTTGGGTTCCTCTCTCTTTTCCCCACACAAGTCTTTTTTATTTTCTTTTTCTTTTGCACATGATTGCTTACCGCTCGGTTCCCTGTTAATAAGGAAGAAGGATGGAAACCAAAGGAGCGAGCCGCCCTCCGACAAGCCGAGCCCGGCGCGCCGGAGCTGGCTTCAGGAGCGGGAGCCGGCTCGCAGGGCGCGTTAATCGGCAATTTAGGTTGCCGTATCATTATTTATTCTTTCTTTTAATTAGCTGCTCGAGCAGCTTGAGATCAACAGTAAGCCCACCAGCATCCTCTGAAGTGACTCACAATCAGCATGCTTCCAAGTTACAACTTTTAATTAGGCTGTGTTTCCGCCCTCCCTGCGATTCGCAGTCTAAACGGGGAAGACCCGCTCTGGAAACCGGAGCACAGCAAGAAGCGTCTTTATGTTCATAACCGTCTCTCCAGGTTTGATGAGCAGCAGAACCGGCTGGAGGGATAACTCTAGTCTGAGGCTGTTTTCACAACTGATAGTCCAGTAGACTCGCTTCGATTGGGGAGCAAAGGTACAATATTTGCTACACTTTCAGCTGATGGGGTTCTCTTTCACACTGGACTGTCAAGACCAAACAAACAATCTGACAAATCTGTTCCCCTCTTCACCTGTGGTGGCAATGAATGCACCATGTGAGGGAAACAACACAACAACATCTGAAGAAGACACAACAGCCTCACAAACCGCAAGCAAAAATGGAGTAGCGTCAGATGTTAGAGGTTGTAGGATTTCTCTTTTGTCTTTGGTAAAACGCTCCTGACAAAACACAGCCTTGTTTTGGTTGTATTTACCCAGAATGCCTGGCGCTGTTGTCCGCTTCCTACTTTTGGAGCGGTCTCTGGTCAGTTTGCTTTCACATGCGTTGGAACCAAACCAGAGTTCACTTTAACCGAACCCAAACCGAGGTTTGTACTCAGACCAGATTGGGGCTGTTGTGGAGGTAGATGAGGAACCAGCCCACTATCCAGTGTATAAAAAACCTCAAATAATAGAAACAGTTATTAAGTATTTTACCCATTTATTCAGGAGCAGCAGTTGGAAAAGCTCAGTGAGAGACAATATTTGACACAAATGTGTTGGAATAGCTAAACTGACGGAACTGGATCCTTCTTTTGACTTCGTCCATTTTGAATCAAACTTGCAGGAAGTTGTTCCAGCGTCTCTGTTCTCCAGACAGCAGGCCAGGCAGGGTGAGCCGTGAGGAGCCACTGTACTGGGAGAGATTCAGGACTTGATCCAGTTTGGTGAGTTTTGTGAAGTGCAACAAAAAGCAGACATGAGTTTAGTCCTCATCGTCACATTTTCTAGACTGTGACAAAACACCATCTGCATGTAGAGAGAGAAGACAAGCAGTTCCCGCCACAACTAGAGTGTTACCAAGGCAACCAGGGACAATAGAGCACCTAAAGTCTTACATGAAGCAAATCAGAGGACGGGATATTAAACCGTCATAAGTCATTTGTTAAATCTCAGCACCACTAGAGACCCCATAATACACATGTGTGTAATTATTACTACTATTAATACTAGTTAATATAATAATGATTTTAGCTGTGGTTAGAAAACTTTGTTTTATCCTTAGAAAACCTCAAACTGTGATGCAGCCACACTGTTTCAGTATTTACAGACCATCAATTAGATCTGAAATTGATAGAAATTAAAAAGTCTTTCCCTTGTGCAAAAAATAAATATACTAAGCATATTAAATCTTAGCATACTTGAAGCCAGATTAGTCATCAGCATACGTTAAGTTAGTTAAGGATTATTTAATTTGAAGTATGTTATTTTGAAACAACTAATTTTGTGCTTAATGTATTTTAATTATAATTAAATTGTAGTAAATCACAGTATACTAAGTGTACTGTCATGCTTTTTTGAACAACTAAAGTTATACTTTGTACACTTAAGTGTACTTTTTTGTGATATAATTACATTTAAAATATACTTAGAATGTCTTTTAAATATTTGAGCATTATACATTTTATATATTAGTAGTGAGGTTACAGTATGCTACAATTACACGTTTGGTTTATTATAATTGCTAATGAAGTACACTTTTTAGTTACTTAATGTCTTATTATTCTGCTTTGCCACTTTGTACATTACGTGCTTCATACACACTGCAGTAGTGCAAACACATCAGGCTACCAGAACACAGGAGGATCCATTATAACACACTTTCCAGGTGAAATAAATGACATTATGTATTCAATATATTCACATTTTTCAAGAGTATATTGCCAATATGCTATCACAGATTTGCACAAACTGTGAATATATTAAAAGTTTACAAGATAAATGATCTATTAGTGTAATAGAAAATACATATGTGATCTGAAAAAAATATATACAGTACAGACCAAAAGTTTGGACACAACTGTGTGTCCAAACTTTTGGTCTGTACTGTATATTCAGCATATTGACTTGTAGCATCTCTATAGCATAGTTAAACATGAGCTCCAGCTCTGATCCTGACTGACACAAAACCCTCTGCTCTGTAATGCACTTCCCCTCTGACATTGGTTTCTCATCACCTCTCTCTCATTATGAAACTGTGCAGTATGAAAAAGTTAGCTAAGGTTACTTCGGGTCAATTTAGTTACATAGGAGATATTGTTTAGAAGCTAGTTTCTGGCCGCAAAGTCAAGTAATTCTACTATTTTTATTATTTGTTTCATTCTTGTGAAAGGTAATGCTCATTCACCCATAAACACACTCCTTTACCTTGTGGACAGTCTTCCCAGAAGGCAAATTGCAAGGGCACTTATTCACTTATTCTCATGATAAATGGACCTACAACCTTCCGATCCCAAGGCGACCACTCGACCCACACGGCCACTGTCGCCCATCTGTTGCATCATATGTGAGTCAAGGCAGGTGAGTGAATATTTTTGGCACTATAATGTTTGTTTCCATCTAATCATCGTGGAAATTTTGAGCAAACTTTGAAAATGTCACAAAAAGAGAAGACAAAGGAAATGTGACTTGGTGTTTTTCCATTTAACAGTTTGGAGCAAATCAACCAGGCTACGCAAAGCACAGTTTCATCAGATGTTGACATGGCAATAAACAAGAAGTTGAGGTTGAAGACTAGCTCGGACCACACATCTCTGAAAGACAGAGACCAACTCACCCCGGCCCACCACCTTTTAACAACACTGCATGTTTAGGCTAGACAAAAAAAAAGTGGTCTTAGGCCTTTTATGACCACAAAGTAGATATGAGAATCAAGAAAAGAAGAGAAATGGGAACAAGAGGGAGAATGTGAGGAGATTGGCCGAGAGAAAGCTAATGAATGAATCCCAGCAGCACTGAAAAAATCAAACCCTCTTAGAATAAAAATTGATAAAATAATTTTTACCATGATAAAATCAATGGTTCGGCGGAACCATTGATTTCTGCTGTGAAATTCATAGCATAAGAATTTCACAGCCTATAATCAGGAAAATATAAGGCGAGCATGCAACAGAAAGGCAATTTACAATATCTTTAGATAATGGAAAGGTCTCACTTTGAGTTGATCGTCAGTCGGGTCAAAGCAATGTCCAAAAGTCCAAAAATTAATGGAACAGAAAAAACTAATTCTCTTCAGGCAGGCGTGAGCTTACTGGGATCCCAGCTGGAGTTTCTCAGCAGAACCTCCGGTAAAAAATTCTTTCCTCGACGAGAAGGAATTCCTACATTCCTTCTCGTCGAGGAACGGAGAGGCTGCCACAGCAGGCGTCTGCCGGGGGACGCATCAAGAGACTTCTCCCGTCTCTATGGGAACGCAGAAACGTGGGGTACACAGAGCATTTCTACGAGTTCTCCGGTGAATACGTCAAAGGGTTTTAAACAAATCTTTTTCCTGACCAGCAGGTTGGAAGGAAGAGGCTCAAAGCTCTTGTGTCTCGGCTGGAGGCCGACTCCAAGGACGAGGCTTTGGGATTCAGGCCTTGATTTTGTAGCGAGGATCAGTTCGTATCTGATCAGCTCTGAGTTTTATTCTAGGAGGGACTTTTGGCAGGGACGTCTCCAGGACGAGGAATGCTTAGGAATTAGTTCTGATCAGTCGGTGAATACAAATGGAAGACAACTGACACAACGCCTGAAACGGACAGAGCAGCAATCAAACAGGCAACCCACAGATTGCCTACAACTGTTGCCACCATCATCACCAAGTGTCCCTGCTGACAGTTTCTAATGCCATACTTCCAAATGTGCATGTGTGTTTTTTTTATTTTTTTTATTCTGTGCATCCAAACTTCTGGTTTTAACAGCATGCTGTCCATGGCTTGGTTCTTGCAGAGGGAGGCTGAGTTTTGTTTGAGGTAATGAGGCCAAGCGGAGCCAAACCCCCAGAGACCTGCCGCTGTAAACGAGATTAAGAAATAGCTATGCCTAGCATCGACTTTGTCTTCTACCGCTGTTCACATGAAGGTTTTACAGCTTCAAAGAAGCAGGTGTGTTTACTAAATCAATACATATCAACCTCTACAAAAATCCATTTTAATTAAAAAAAATGCAAGCATAAGAATAGAAAAATTCCTTAAGGGGAAATTATGTGGCTCACATGTGTCCATTTGGTCCAGCTCCTGCTTAGGTAAGGAAGTTCTGCAGTCAAGCTTAGAGAGCTTTTTTTTTTTTTTTTTTTTAATAGCTTGAGGTCTGAAAGTAAGGGAGTTTTTTGTTTTGTTTTTTCCTTTCAGGGGGAACCTGTAAACCCTGCCGAATGTTGAATGGTTTAAAACCCAAACAAATCCCCAGCGATCTTTCTTTTAAGTCAGTCGTACAGGTCTGAATGCGGGATGAGCTTTGAAGAAAAAAACGGCTGCAGTAACTTTCTCTGTCAGACTCTAAAACACGGTGACCTATTTTTCCTCCTGCAGAGGTCAGATAAAACACCTGGTGTGCTTTGTTCGGCTCCCTCTCTCACCGGGCTTTTTGGGGTTTTTTTTGGGAACACACAGATCAGCAAGGGATCGTTTATTGGCTTCTATTTAATTAGTCTGCAGTATTCAAATCGGGCATCTGTGCTGCAGTCTGTAGTTGACCTCGCTGCGCAACTAAAGTTGCCAAAATCTGTCCGGAGCCTGGGTGTGTGTGCGTACACGCGTGTGCTGTTGTGTGGACGGTGAGCTTTATCACACGGACAGCGTTTCACACCAGCCTGGTTTTAATAATGCCACATTAGTCCCACCGGCAGTCCCTCGCCCGTCGTTTGATGTCACCGGCTCTGTTTTATACTGCTTCAGCTCCTCGGCATAGGTCACGATCTATTAATAAAGATTTTGCAGGATAAGACTGTGGACACGTAGAAAAATGAATGGAGACACCTTTTCTTGTGCAGCGCTGCGGGTGATTCTGTAAAACACAGACAGGTAATTTTTTATGTGAGAACGGAGAAAATGTGTAGACAGCGAAAGATCTCCGCTCACTTCTGCAACTGAAATTATAGACCATCTGGGCCAAACACGGGGCAAAACAGCAAAGACTTTCTTGATTAATTAAGTGATTTAGTGTTATATAAAAGTCGTAAATTTATTGCTTTTTAGATACTTGTTGCTCTGATACTTGAGTTTAAAGAGGCAGTGTGACATTTTCCAGCATAGCATGACATAAAGCTAAAATAAAAGTTGTTTTTAAATAATGGGGCCCTTTTAAGCAAAACTATAGAACAAAAAAAAACTACCGTATTTTCCGGACTATAGAGCGCACCATACTATAAGCCGCATCTACAATTTTTTTTAAAAAAAAACTGGAAACGTACATATATAAGCCGCTGGTATCTCCGCCTGTCGGATCTGTGTTTTCTTGTTATTAGAGTTTTCTGGTCTAGTTTCGTGTCCTATCCTACTTGATTGTTCCCATTGTGTTCGTTCTGTGATACCCTCCGTCTCCACCTTGTCCTTGTCCTCGTCGGTCTCGTCATGTTCGTCAAGTCATCTAGTCGTACAGTGTTCCTTTGCCTCTGTCGTAGTTTGCTGTTTTCATCAATATCATAGAATTCATCTAACTGGGTCTGCTGCTCTGCCTCACCACCAACACCACCCGCACTTCATGACAGTAGGACCCGACCATACCGAACGGTGAGGCTCGCTTGGTAATGGACGCAGCTGGAGTGAGGTTCCCTCCCAAAAGGCGGAGCGGACCGAGGCGGAGATCCGGCAGGGAGGAGAGGGAGCTGACTGAAGCCCTCGCCGACCTGCAGTGGGAGCTATTCCGGGGGACAAGACTGGTGTTAGCACCCCCCGGATACGGCCCCCGTAGATTCCTTCGTCCGGGAAGCCAGCGACGTGAGCCGCCGGTGGAGCCGGCCCCTCGTGGCTTTCCGGAGCCGCCACCTCCGCTGTCTGCCCGGAGACAGCGACGTGAGCCGCCGGCAGACCCGGCCCCTCGTCGCTTTCCGGAGCCGCCACCTCCGCTGCCCGCTCGGAGACAGCGACGTGAGCCGCCGGTGCACCCGGCCCCTCGTCGCTTTCCGGACCCGCAGCCGTTTCCCAGGCTTCGCTGCGGCTCGCCCCCGCAGCCGTTTCCCAGGCTTCGCTGCGGCTCGCCCCCGCAGCCGTTTCCAAGGCTTCGCTGCGGCTCGCCCCCGCAGCCGGTTCCCAGGCTCCGCTCCGGCTCGCCCCCGCAACCGGCCCCGAGGCTCCGCTCCGGCTCGCCCCCGCAACCGGCCCCGAGGCTCCGCTCCGGCTCGCCCCCGCAACCGGCCCCGAGGCTCCGCTCCGGCTCGCCCCCGCAACCGGCCCCGAGGCTCCGCTCCGGCTCGCCCCCGCAACCGGCCCCGAGGCTCCGCTCCGGCTCACCTCCAGCCGGCGCACCCGAGGCCGAATCAGCCGGCGTTCCAGCCGGCGCACCCGAGGCCGAATCAGCCGGCGTTCCAGCCGGCGCACCCGAGGCCGAATCAGCCGGCGTTCCAGCCGGCGCACCCGAGGCCGAATCAGCCGGCGTTCCAGCCGGCGCACCCGAGGCCGAATCAGCCGGCGTTCCAGCCGGCGCACCTTCCGAGACTCCCAGTGTTCCTTCCGAGACTCCCAGTGTTCCTTCCGAGACCCAGACCCCCAGCGTTCCTTCGGAGACTCCCTGCGTTCCGACCCTGACCCTCTGTGTTCCTCCAGAGACTCCCTGCGTTCCGACTCAGACTCCCTGCGTTCCTCCAGAGACCCTCTGCGTTCCACCCGAGACCGAGACCCTCTGCATTCCACCCGAGACCGAGACCCCCAGTGTTCCACCCGAGACCCTGACCTTCTGCGTTCCTCCAGAGACCCTGACCTTCTGCGTTCCTCCAGAGACCCTGACCTTCTGCGTTCCTCCAGAGACCCCCAGCGTTCCTCCAGAGACTCTGACCCCCAGCGTTCCTCCAGAGACTCTGACCCCCAGCGTTCCTCCAGAGACTCTGACCCCCAGCGTTCCTCCAGAGACCGAGACCCCCAGTGTTCCGACCGAGACCCAGTCCCTATCCGTTCTGACCGAGACCCCCAGTGTTCCACCCGAGACCGAGACCCCCAGTGTTCCACCCGAGACCGAGACCCCCAGTGTTCCACCTGAGACCGAGACCCCCTGTGCTCCGACCGAGACCCTGCCTCGGGGGGCTCGTCGTCGCCGTCTGTGGGCGGCCCCCGGGACTCATCATCGCCGCCTCCAGCGCCGCGGACGGCCGCCGGACCGCCTCCGTGGTTCCCGCCTCCAGCGCCGCGGACGGCCGCCGGACCGCCTCTGTGGTTCCCGCCTCCAGCGCCGCGGACGGCCGCCGGACCGCCTCCGTGGTTCCCGCCTCCAGCGCCGCGGACGGCCGCCGGACCGCCTCTGTGGTTCCCGCCTCCAGCGCCGCGGACGGCCGCCGGACCACCTCCGTGGTTCCCGCCGCCGCGGACGACCGCCGGACCACCTCCGTGGTTCCCGCCTCCTTTGCCTCCGCCCACCCTGTGGGTAGTTTTTTGTTTCTTTTTGGACTCTTGGCCCTTCCCGTGTTTCCGCCCGCAATGGTGGGTTGTTTTTTGTTATTTTGGACTCTGGCCCGCCGTCCAGCGCCCCTCCGCCCACCCTTGTTGTGTTTTGGTTTTTTGGGCTCAGTAGCCCCCTTGAGGGGGTACTGTCAGTCTGTTTTCTTGTTTATTTAGAGTTTTCTGTGTTTAGTCTCTTCGTTGTCCTGGCTCCCTTGAGCGTCCCAGTGTGCTCTTTCTGTGATTACATCCGTGTATTAACTCCACTGTCCTTGTCTCGTGGGTCCTGTTTTCGTCAATGTCCAGTTAGCGTCTCATGTTCCTAGTGCCTGCGTTCGTAGTTTGCTGTTTTCAATTAAATCACAAATCATCAACTGGTCCGGCACTGCTCACAACAACACACCGCATTCAGACACCGCCGCTCTTGGTTTTCCATAAGGACCCAGCAGAGGGCAGCGTCCTAATAAACCTGCTGGATTTATTAAGGCGCAGCCCTCCGTCTCCAAAGCCGAACCATGGAGTCGTTCACGCCGAGCTTACGTACAGCGGCTCTATTCCTCTTCTGTACTGCCAGATCAATGAGTTGGAAGAAATTTCTCCATCGTGCCTGCTGCTAGCATGTGCTTGTTCTAGATGAAAATTAACACTTTCGTCTTTGATTTCCAATTTTGACTTCCAATGATTCACTTCCTGCTAAAGAGCCCCCTGGTGGTTGAAGGAAAATCAACAGAAAACCCGCACCGGGCTATAAGCCGTGGGAAAAACGTAGCGACTTATAGTCCGAAAAATATGGTGGTGAAGTTAATCTCAGTGGTATAAAAGTAACCCTTCATTTATATCTAGTTTTTTTTCTCTCCCCTTTCCCATCCATGGCTTCACACCACCAGTCCATCAAGCCCCTTCAACCATGCGAGGGACAGCTGGGAGGCGAACCCCCCCATACAGACACCCAGCACCTGGCCCAGACTCACCCACACTGGCCAGCAGCAGGACTGGGCCAAGCTAGAGAGCTCACCATCCATGGCCCACCCTCACATAATCGGCCACCACCTCCCATCCCGAGCCGGACTCAGCCGCCCCAGGCAGCGCCTGCATGCCCACCGCGCCCTGGGACAATGCTCCTTCACACCCAGGTGTAAAGGTGAGAGAAAGATGAAATAAATGGGTTCATGAAGTGTAGTGTTGAACTAGAGCGTTACATATATCATGTCCAAACGTAAGGGACTGGGGAAAACCTCAACAGAGTCCGCACCTCCAGGGAGCGAATGTTTCTGAGTAGCTGCAGGTCCAGACTGTAGAACAAGAGGCTGCTGTTAAAGTAAACTGTAGACAATCACTGGGAGTGACAAACACAATACATAAACATTTGTCTTAAATTTAATTTCTAGAATATCATCACGGTAAAATTCTCCTTCCATAAAAACGTAATTTTTTATTAAACCTGCTGTGTAAAACCAAGCATAAAACAAAACGACAACAAAAAACGCCCTGCATATTGTAAATTTGAACAGATGGTGATTAAACATGAACACCAACCTAAAATCTAATTACTCTGAGCTGCTGGACCACCTGACTTTAGGAAGGAAGAAGAAGAATTCGGTTTAAAATAAAAGAGCTGAATTTGAGGAGACAGCTCACAGCGGGGTTTGCTGTGGCAGCAGGGCAGTCCATCTTGATGGTCATTAATTAACGATTCCACAGGAAAATGATTTTCAGACCGATCACTGGCGCAGACTCAGGAAGCGCTCTCCTTTCCTTGAGATAATTACCATTCATCTTAACACCTTTCTCTTTGCTTCCTCTCACACACAAGGTGTCAAATATTCTGCGCGCGCTGCATCTTTTTCCTAATGTCCTGTCACAGCTGTGGAATATTTACATAAAGCCATGGACACCTAGTTCACACTTCAGCAAATTGGTATCCCTCGCTGGATGAAACCGCAGCACCTAAAAAGCCAATGCTTAATAACAACTCAAAGTTGTTGTTTTGGTTGAAATAAATTAGACTTTGTAATTTAACGCCTTGAAATTGGACCACTGTCTCTTTAAAAGCTCCTGCTCTTTTTGAAACTCCGCCTTCAGGAAGTCATCACAACATCACAACTCAGAGCAACATTGGTAAAAATGTTGCTCTGAGAAGCAGTTCCTATAATGAACTCAGCTGATGCAAAGTTCCACCAAATTAGTCGGCTAATTGCTGCCGGCTAGTCTGAAGGAGTATAATCACTGAAGGACCACAAACTAAGATATGCTTTATGTTCACCTCCGAACCTTCAGGTCTTCGGTCTGGTCTGCTGCATCCCAGAACAGACCACGGGAAAGCAGATTTCAGATCTAGCACACAATTTGGACAAACTTCCAGAAAACGTAACAGCTGAACACTGTCTTTATCTCACGAAAACCACTGTTAGAATGATTGAAATGTAACTTGATGAACTTGACTAAGTGATTTATATGCATGTGATTGTGTTGTTATGATGTAAAGCACTTGAAATGCTGCTGCTGAATTGCTATACAATAAGTTTTGATTGATGATGAAGGGGAGTGGGAACCTGGCTCTGTGAGACAGAAGTTGAGTAAGTTTCTGAGGGAAGCTGTGCGTGCATAACAATCAACAAACTCCGATATGTTTTTAATAAGGGAAAAATAAAGACAAAAGCTAAAAAAAAAAAAAAGTACATTTTACATAATTCTGCCCCTTTAATCAAAATGCATGGGGAGTTCCTGGGCAGGACTCTGAAGGGAGGTTTAATTGCGTTAAAATGTTTAACTTGTTAAAATGGATGTATGGATGATTAATTAATCAAAAGTAATATCCTACAAAAAAATAAAAATCACTTAAATTTTCAATACATGTAAAAAAGCTCAAAAGGTATGATTACTGTAGGTATCCAAGGAACGGTTTTGGATAAAAAAAAAAAAAAAAATCGGGACAGCAGACCCCGCTGCACACTTTACTAAAGCCCAACCTGTTATATTGTACATGACATTTAGACAGTCTCTGAGCAGTGGTAGCTGGAGGAGCAGAGGCTGTTCCTCTGCTTGTGAACATTCCTGCCTTAGCATATTTAGCCCGCCTGGCTGACAGACCAACAGCTCAGCTTGTTCCAGTTGCTCAGACATCCAGCCTGGAGATAACACGAGGCTCCGGCTGATCTACGTTTCCTCACAGGGCTGGGCCAAAGTGCTGCGCTAGCAGAGAGGAAAAGAAAAAAGCCAGTGGGCTGCAGAGAGCTGCTCCACTAAAACTCTCCTGTGGAGCTGAGCCGGGCTCTGGACAAACAATAGCCTGTGCCGCTCTGTCCACAAAGCCTGTTTCCCGTCACAGCACAAACACATCATGTATGAAAAGGAACAAACGCAGAGAAACTCTACAGAGAGACCTAACAATGCTGCCATGGCTACACAAGAACAGCTTCATCAGCTGCTGAGGTCAGAGCTCCCTTCATGGAGCCTTCCCACAGAACAAATGTGATACTTATATAACACAAAGGAGAGCATCATTTTGAAGTGGGGAGAAAATTACATGAGTAACTTTGTCTTTTTTTTTTTATTATTCAAATGTGAAAGGTTTTAACTCCAGTTACAGGAACAGGTTGTTTGGGGTTTGCTTCTAGAAACTTGACAGATTTCTCTCTGGAAAATGGCTCCAGTTCAGTTAGATGGGATGGACAATTTCAATGGACAAGTCTTGCCACAGATGTTCAATGAGATTTACACTGGGTCATTCTAACTAAGAGATATGCTTTGACCTAAACGACTCTACTGTAGCGCTCGCTGCATGTTTAGGGTTGTTGTCCTGCTGGGAGGTGAACGTCAGGTCCGGAGTCAGGACTTTAACCGGCTCTAAGGGCAAATTCACACAGCAGGTATTGGTTTTCATTTCCAATTTTTTTGCTGAAATCCAGTTTTTTACTTATTTATTTTTGCATAGTTGTTCATACTACTGAATGACGTGACCACAATCAGACCTCTGTGTGAACGGTTAACAATCCCAAAGCGACGCAGACGCTTTTTTATTTTATTTTTTATTTTTTTGCACACTCTCCAGAGAAGTCTGTTTGGATGATTTACATCTTGAGTCCCCACCAAGAGTGTTGGGGCTGTGATGTGATTCACTTCACTGACTTCACTGAATTATTTCATAATTTCATAAATATTATTTTTTCAGCCATTGTTTATGTCCAGTCTGAGCTTTTTCCAAGGTGCCGCACATCTTGTGCACAACTTAAAAATTGGATAAAATGCAACATGACTGTTGAGACACTTTGGAAACTATCAGACGGATTGGAAGTGGCTCAAATCACATTTTTGAGGGCTTAAGAGATCAGAATTATGCTGTCTAGCTGCTGTGAAAAGATCAAATAAAGGTCGCATTTGGACAAAAAAATTTGGATTCGGCTCGAATTTATCTGCTGTGAGGTTTTCTTCCAGAGTTGTGCTGCACTGATGTACCCATCAACTCCTGTTGCTGCTGCAGGAAAACATCCCCAGAGCGTCATACATGCACTGCCACCATCAAGTTTCAAAGTGGTAGGGGTGGTTCATGGGTGTGTGTTATCTTTTCACCAAGCGCCATTTTGCATGTTGACCCAAATGTTCCGTTCTGGTGTCATCTGACCAGAGCACACTCTGCTGACATGTGTCCTGAAGATGTTAGCAGAAGGTGTTAAGCAGCACTACGTGGCAAACAGTTTACGTGGTGAAAGTGTTTAATTTTCGTTATGATTCAGCCACTTCTTTACACATCTCCTGTGATGGGAGTCTTTGGAAACCAAGTCTCAGAGAGAACATTTTTGGGAAAACCTCCTGCGGAGTTATGAAGCACGGCGCAGAACGCCCGGCTGCAGGGTTTGTTTTACGCATACACGGACAAAAAAAACGACAAAAACAACGACGGCTAGCATTGTGCTGGGTGTGCTACTCGACTTGTTCAGTATAACACAACCTCTGAGAAGAAATGATATATTACATGAGCACTTGGTTACTGTTTTCTAAAGAAGGTGGAAGCTAAGGGTCAAAAGCTCACGCCTGTTTCAACTACATGCTAAACTCCCAGCGCCATCCGGTGGCCTGGCATGACAACCGCAGCTGACTCACGGTGTCGCTGCGGTGCCGTCTAATCGTGGAACTTTTCTCCAGTCAACATCCAACAGCACATAAATGTAGCCTGACTGGGACACACTGTGGTTTTCATCCAGCAGTGGCTTTGTACTCGTCACTCTTCCACAAAGGTGAGATTTGTAACATGTATTACGAATATTTGTCTTGCCAACAGATGCTCACCTTAGCTACGGGGTCTCTGCTGGGTCGCAGCTACTTGCCTGCACATGAAAACACCAACGAGTTACGCTGCAGACTGAGGCTACGGTTGGTGAAACATGGCTGCTCTGTCTCTTCGCCAGGACTTGCTGCCATTTGAGCATTGAACGCCAAAATAGCAAATGCACCAGCACTGCTGTTCCTCTGTCTTTATTGGTGCTGATGAAGTGCATTAACAGACTTAATCTGATAGCGCGGGCTCCGGGCCCTCTAATGAGACAGCTGAGACCAAATCATTTGTGGCTGATCGTTGGCCGAGGCTGTTGTGGAGCAGTTGGTGTTTCTCTTATCTGCCTTTAAAAGGCAAACAGCTCACACTGCTCCTCGCTCTCCCTCCCTCCTCCGCCTGGATTCCCTTCTGTGTTGCTACATGTCTAGTATTTTCAGCGTGTGTGTGGCTCGGTGTCTGTGTGTTCAGCTGGCAGATGCTGCAAGAGCAAAAACACTGTCACCGTAGCAACTCAAGTGTGTGTAGTCGCTGGAGAAAGGGAGAATGTTCCATGTAACATTTAATCCTAAAGAGTCGTTACAGCTGACCCTCCAGTGTGGCTGATTCCACACACTTCTGCAAAAAAAATCACAAATAATAATAAGAGTAGGCCAAAAATCAAAATCTTTCCGATGTTTGTTAGCAGTTGTGATAAATGGTGGAGGTTCAATCAGTTATTAGATTCAAGGTGAGGAGAGGCGGTTTTTTGGTATGGCGCAATTTCAGCAACAAGGCAATTCAAAGCTTTATATGATAAGGAGAAAAAAACCATCACACTGTGGAGGCAAAGTAAGGGAAAACAACGACAGGCTGAACGACAGACTATACTTCACAACGTTCCAGTTGTTATTAATTGTAATAATTTTTCACTGTCCAAAAAAGTACCGGATAACACAAAGCAAAGCTGAAGATCCAAATGCTACATAGAAAGTCAAGCAGGAATATCACAGGCATCACAAGCTGCGTTTTCATTTCAAATATGTGAAAACTTATATTAACTTATTTATTTTCTGCTAATGTTGAAAAAAACAGAATTTTATACTAGCAGTGTTTCCATTACATAAGAAGCGCAATTGAAATCACGCATGAATAAGTTTCTTCACATGACAAGTCATTAAAAAACACGATGTGCCATCATCTTCCAACTCCTTTCTGTCGTCTTCTTTGTGGTTTCCGCCAGTAGCTACATCTGGTCATTGATCATGTGACTCCAGTGCAGCAGTAAAAGTGTTCCCATTGCAGGTTTGCGAATGGAAGCAAACCTTTTTTTTGTGTGAAAAAATGACTTCTTTTGAAATTGCAGTGCATCTACATTCATTTTTGAAATGTCAAATTGTGCATTTCTGTGGTGAATGTGTGCAGCTGAAATGCATCGCAGATACCCAACAGCGTGACAGCGTTGGCAAGAACGTGTTGGTGCTTTTGAGGTTTAAGCTTACTTCTCCACACATCTCAGTAAAACTCCACAGAGTGGTGATCAGAAGGAAGCGGTATGATAATGGCATATTTCCAAAAGCCTTCATATAAAACTGGAGAGTTCCCACTGACCCATTTCCATATTTATGTAGGTTTCTGTTAAAGCTGCAGGGACTGCCAACCGGCTCGCATTCAGTCTGAGGACAAAATGGTGCAACAGCTTCACCTCAACCGGTATTATTATTCTACAAGCATAAAGTTCAGAGTCCTACATCAACAGAGAGTATTTAAAAAAAACAAAAAAAAACATATCATCCTCCCATTTCTGAAGGCTTGTGTCAAACATTCACAAGAATAAAGGATGCGACTTCTGATTACTAGTCTAAGCTTTATGTAAAATGTACATAAACAAAGCTAGAGATACTTTTGCGGATTTCTGTCCTCAATGTTGAGCACCTGAAAAATGAAGCAAAAAAAAACATTCAAATGTACAGTTGAGACCAGAAGTTTACATACAAAAAGACCCTCATTCTTTTTCTCTCACTGTCTGAAGTTCAATCCAACCAAACGCCTTTTGTTTCAGGCCAGTTAGAATAAACAAAATGGTTTCTGTTTGCTAAATGACAAAGGATTCAGTTTATTGCCGCTTTTCATTTTTCCTCTAAACCGATTGTTTTCTTCTTTCACTTGAACTATACGGCATAAATCGAAAAAGGTTTGAAACGATCTATCATGGTTTCATTTTAAATCACAGAAACCCGGCATTGTAACCGGGATGCGTAGACTCTCTGTGATAAATATGTTTTCTGGAACTGATCTGGTCCAACAGTTCCTCATCACCTGCTGCACATTCCCTCCTCCGGGAGCTCTGGACATCAGGAGGAATATTCTGAAAGCCGAGCGGAGCACGACAAGTTGCTACGAGTTCCCAACTCGAAGGCTGTGGGGACTTTGTCCCCAGAAGGACACCGGGGACGTTGGACTGTCACCATAAGCCTGACGGAACATCTCACCAGGAATCGTTCCACTGGCTCCGTGATTTGTCCACTTGTGAGCTGTGATCGTGTGTCAAGTTGTCAAGCTGTGCGTGGTGATTAGTTATTGAAAATACAGAGAAATCGGTCTGACGGTAGATTATGTAAAACCGTTTACAGTGTATGACTTTATGTCTTTATTTTCTAGTCACTGTTAACAACTGGAATCTTTCATCATATTCAGCCTGCTTTTACTCTGACTCACAAATAAAATACAATCCAGAGCCTTCTAAGGAGAAGCTCGCTGTACCAAAATTATTCAGAGATTTATTAGTTTTCCCGCGGAGACGGGTCGGTTTGGATTGCTCTTTCCCCTTCAGAGAACAGAAGAGAAAAATATTCCATTGTCTCTCGGTGGGAAAACTCAGCAGCAATGTAACAGGCCAACAGAAGCAGAAGCCTGCAGATCCACGCAAAGACAGCAAGGAAAACAGAAAGCAGACAATAAGACATCGCAGATGAAATCATTTTGTAAAAATGGCCTGTATTTTCACACAGCTCATCGTTAGCTGATATTAAAACGTGTTTAAAGATCTGAAGCAGCTAAACAGAAGAAATATTTAAAGGGGCAGTGTTAAATAAAATCGGCTTTTTTGAGTTTTACATCATGTGTTTAGGTTATTACATCATCAAAAACACGTCTGGACTGTTGCTTTGATACTTCCAAGCATGTTTGAGAAATCCCACTCAGCTCCTTCAGACTAGCCAGCAGCAATTAGCAAACACCTGGTGGAACTGAGCATCTGCTGAGTTCATTACAGGAGCTGCTTCTCAGAGCAACGTTGATAAAAAATGTTGTTAAAGGGTTAACAGAGGAGAGATGTTGTGATGACTTCCTGAAGGTGGAGTTTCAGAAAGAGCAGGAGTTTTTAAAGAAACAGAAGCCCAATTTTAAGGTGTTAAAATACAAAGTTTCTTTTAAGTCATTTTGGATAATATGACTTTGGAAAATATGACTTACTTGATTGTGCAATAAAATGGAACTATGTACCTGGAAAACAGAAAACACTGTCCCTTTAAGTCAAAAAACAAACAAAAAAAAACTTTTTCACGCCACTGTTCCCTGCATAAGTCCACCTGCACAAGGCTGTTAAGGAAACACACTCTTGTGCACGTTAGATTCAGCGAGAGCGCGACATGCTAATCACCCAACATGGCTGCTGTTTGCACGTCGTTGCACCGAGGAGACGAGACGGAAATAGATACAGGCCTAGAAAAAAAAAAATGCTGGCGTAGCTGACAGGAGAACGCTCGATGTGGACTTAAATAGGACGTACACAATGCACCAGAGAACATCTCTTATTACATAAGACCTGTGTGTATTCAATTAGCTCTACAGTGAACCGCTTCCCCTCAAGCTCTGCTGCTCTAAACGCCGGGACGTTCTTGAGTGCTCCGGCCGTTGTGCTAACACTCCCCACTTCCTTCCACTCACTGCTGTGCAGAAGTCACATTAGGCTAGGGCTGTGTCCACTGCGAGCCTCCTTGCCCCCCTCCAACACCACCGCGGGGCCCCTGCCATGGCTCTCTCGTGAAGAAAAGGAGCGGAGGAAAGAAGCAATAAAAGATGAAGGAGAGGGAAGTAATGGTGAGGAGCAGCAGAAGAGCGCTAAGTTAATGGATGGAGGTTATTATATGGTGGGATAATGAGAGGGAGGGACAGCTCTATTAGGCTGGTGATAAAGACTGGGTAGCAAAGCTAAAGGGTTATATGGAGCGCAGGCTCTATTACAGTGGGGAGCCGGGGACATCATAATCCCTGTGGCCTTATAAGTAATTACTATGTGATAGGGAGAGTGAGTAGTAAAACCTATCTACTGTCAGCAGAATTGGAATTATCTCCCTAATGGTTTCTTCATGTTGGTGTGTGTGACCGTGTGTGTTTACTGCGCCCCTACCCTTTAGAGATCTGAGTGGTTGACTTTGGGGGGGATGGAGGGTGGACAGTGTTTGTGGATATTGAGGGCATTTTTCATGCCTCCAAAGCACACACTGATATGCGTTTATGGGACTCTATAGACGCGCGTGAATGGTGTGTGTGTGTGTGTGAATTCCAAGCCGGCAGGAGGTCTGGACAGGAGTGTATGCTGGTCGTTTTAGGGCAGGCGTGCACAGAGGCCAGTCCGCTCACCTGAAAGCCTTCAGATTGTTAAGAAGAGGAAGATAAACGGCGATCTCTGAGTGTTTCTGGAGAGCGCCGCTGCTGCTGGGTCCCAGTCATTTAGCATGCAGTTTGTTGTGCACAAGAAGGCAATTTTTACTCTCCAGACTGAGGAAGCTGACCTGAACCAATTAAAGTTTGTTTACCTTTCTGTAATTTGTTATAGTTGAGCCAGTTGGACCCAATTTTGTACTTTCTCAGCAAGAATTCATAAACCATGAGGTGTTTAAGCAGCACATCGTCTTCTGCCCTCCATTTAGACTAAAGCACTGCATCACGGTCTGTACGCAAACTGCAACTATAGCAAACAACTTGTCCTCACTTCATATGGGTTATGTTTTAGATGTATTGGGAGACATACCTTGGCTCTATAGTGGAAATAAGCTGGTTTGTTATTTGTGTTCCTCTTTTTTACTGATGCACCAATTTAACTCTCTGTTCATTAAATGAGGAGTAGCAGTCGTTCTTGGAGATATCGCTCCAGCTCAGTGGAACGAGTCTGTCAATAACAATTCTCAAGTTTTTCCCCAGGTTCTCAGTTAAATGGAAGTCTAGAATTTGACTGGACTGTTCTAAAACGTGGATGCGCTTTGATCCAACCCATTCCGTTTGGTTCTAGCGGCATCTTTCCATTAACTCTTAGCGGTACTCAAAAGAAATGCATCATCGCCCACAGCATGACGGCACCACTCCTATGCGGTTCACTGTGGGAGATATTCAGGCTCAGGTCTGTTGTCATGGCGTTTTGCTTTTGTTCTCATCTGACCAGACAACTTTCTCCCTGAACAGTTTGTGGCAAACTGAGACTGAGACTTTCATAAATAGAGTTCATCTAGCTGAACTCTTTAATTGTGCAACACTTTGTGTCGGTCAGTGACGTCGAATCCCAACACGATAGAGTGAAGGTTATGGTTGGACTCTGACTGAATGAGTGGCACTGCAGACCTTTGAAAAGTAAAGGCTGATAGATGTTTGATGTTAGAAAGGAAAGTGGGATTAGGATTACGCTTTACTGTAACCGGTGGCAAGGGCGGCAGCAGGTTAGCACTCTAATCGGAGGATCGCCAGTTTGATTCCCGGTTCGCTTGTGTCCTTGTGCAAATGACACTTCACCCACCTTACCTGCTAGTGTTGGTCAGAAGGGCTGATGGCGTAGGACGGCAGCCACTATCAGTCTGCGGCAAGCTTTGAGATTTCAATTTGACGGGCTTTATAAATAAAATTGATTATTAGCAGCTCTCTGTAGCAAAAAGTAGGACTTTTCTTTATTTGTACGGACCCTGTGAAGTTGGCTGTGCCATGTCACATAGACAGACAGTCTGTTCGAGAAAGCACCCTCAGTGAATTCTACAATTAGATTTTTTTACCTTTATATTTAAAAGCATATTTCAGGTGTTTATCATTTTTTGGCCAAAGTTTTGAAGTTGGCCAAAAAAGAAGTGGAGGAGTCCTAAAGAACCACATGTGGCTCGGGAGCCGCAGGTTGGAGACCCCTGACAGAAAGCACAGGCACACGCATGGAGAGCGAGCAAAATTCCTCCAAAAGATCCAAGGCCAGTTTTCCAAATCAGAAACTTCTTACTGCAACAATGGAAAAAAATCCAAAGACCACAAATCAGACACAAAATTCAAATCAATGCATCTCTAGTTTGAATTATTGAAACTCAAAACAACTGTTAAATGTTTTAAAAATGGACACTTCATAGATTGGAAAGCAAAAAAAGTAATATTATCGAAAGATAAGACGGTTGTTTTTGAGAACTGGTTCTGAAAGAGAAATAAAAAGCTTCCAGTGTCTTAAACAGACAGTAAGTCAGCTTCAGTTTGTGTTATTAGTGTTATGCTATCTGACTGAACAATAAAACCCACATCAACAGCACACGCCTCAAGACAAACCAACGTTAGAATCATCTTCGCTAGTTAGCTTGCAGTACATTAGCCTCTTTTCCAGCAGACAAAAACCCAGCCTGAATTTCCTTGTGTTTTTCTTTTTATTGTTACCACAAATAAAATACAATTTAAAAAATGATGTTCAAATCAATTTAAATAAAAGCAAGCAAGGAAATAAACCGTCCGCCCTGGAATCGTTAGCAGCCAAGAAAGGTCTGCTGTGTCATTCTCTGTTTGCTGACGGGATGAAATGCTGCCACCAGCTGTCAAACAAACTGTTAGTGTGGAACGCTGCTGCCAATCTGAGCAATTTAAATGACACCAGCATTGCCAAGACGTGATGGTCCATCATCTGAACAACACACGCAGACACAGCGTTGGGTTTCAACTTCTTTTCAAAGACTGACAGGGAGAGGCCTCCCCACGAGCAAACGAGCAGGATAATGTTAGAATGAGGCTGGTATCGATTTAGCTCCCTCAACCATCGCACACTACGCATAGTAATTGGCTCAAATTGTGTTCATGAGTGTGTGGACACAAGTAATCAATATAGGTTGAAACAAGAGAGGATGGGAAGGTGAAGCAGGGTAAAAGACCCCCCAAAAAACACTGTACCTTCAGGTTCAATCCAGCCCTGGTGAGCCTTGATCCCTTCTTTACCTAAACAAGAAAAGGCAGAAAATGGGCCATTATAAACATTGTGCCACAGATGCTGGATCATGTTTTTTATCATTTATTTTTACTTACTAATAAAGAATTCCATGTTTGTGGTGGAGTGATCGTATAGTGACAAATGAAGACAAATGCCTCCCTGCTGCGTTCTGCAGCGTTTCTTTTCCCCACAGCTTTAGCGCTCTGGGCTGCACGTCAAACCAAAGTCCCGCTTTAGCGCCAACACAAACCTGATGAGTGTGAAAGCAACTCCACGTTTTCTCAACAGCACAAAATGGCGGACATAAAAACTGTCGGACAACAACCGGAACGAGAAGCACTGAACGCGTCAATATTTTTTCACAGTAGACAAAACATATCTTATGTTATTGATATGAAATACAAACCAGATGCTGGAAGCAACCATCATCTGGGGTGTCCACTTTTGTTTCCTTGCCGATGAGTTCGTGACCAACATCTTGCTAAAGAGTCCAACTGGTCTCATCTTCAAATTTTTATCTACAATTTATTTCTTCATTCCTATAACTTGAGAAGGATGAATGTACACCTGCTGACAAACAGTCTCTTAGCGCTTCATGAGACCGGCTTCAGTTTGACAAGAAACATTATGAGATTTTCATACCTTCTGACACAATTTAACACTACATTTAGCCGGAGTTCAGTTTATATTTTTGGTTTAGTTTACATACACACGAATCCAAATAACAACAAATATGTTATGGACAACTGTATTGGTCAGTTTGCTATAATATATTAGCATCAATGGGAAAGATTTTGTGCTTTTCTGTTTTGAATAAAAGCAATTAGATCATTTTAGAATGTTCTCTCAAACGTTTTGCATAATTCCAAACTTCTCCTACACTCTTTGCATTTACAAAAATACAATAAAAACCTAGTATTAACCCTAACCTGGCTGTTTGCCTTCAGATGTCAGTAGCGGCATCCATCAGCAGGCAGATGAGGAAATCCCAAAGTATGACTGCAATTAGCAAACACCTGGGCCTCTGTTAAGGTCACTCTAGTTGCTGCTTCTCAGAGCAACGCTGGTAAAAATGTTGTTAATGGGTTAACAGAGGTGCCATGTTGTGATGACTTCCTGAAGGCGGAGTTTCAAAAAGAGCAGGAGGTTTTAAAGAGACAGGGGCCCAATTTCAAGGCATTTGCAATGTCAAATTTCTTTTAAGTCACATTTGATATACTGTATATATACAGTACAGACCAAAAGTTTGGACACACCTTTTAATTCAATGAGTTTCCTTTATTTTCATGACTATTGACATTGTAGATTCACACTGAAGGCATCAAAACTATGAATAACATGTGGAAATATGCACTAAACAAAAAAGTGTAAAACAACTGAAAATACCCCTTATATTCTAGTTTCTTCAAAGTAGCAACCTTTTGCTGTGATTACTGCTTTGCACACACTCTGCATTTTCTTGATGAGCTTCAAGAGGTAGTCACCTGAAATGGTTTTCACTTCATAGCTGTGCCCTGTCAGGTTAATAAGTGGGATTTATTGCCTTATAAATAGTCATGAAAATAAAGAAAACCCATTGAATTAGAAGGTGTGTCCAAACTTTTGGTCTGTACTGTATATATATATATATATATATATATATATATATATATATATATATATATATATATATATATATATATATATATATATATAAACTTATAATAGTTACTTGATTGTGTAAAATGGCATAATGTCCCCCTTTAAGCATAAGTTCATCACATAAGTCTTTACACGCAAAAGTTGTCTTAATATGTCGAGCGTATTTGTAAACATGACCATTTTTTCTTTTCTTTTATGATTTTTTAGAGCATGACCTCAAACAGATTACATGCTTTTTTGTGCCAAACGTGGCACTTTCATTGCCACGTAAAAGATTGTTTCAGCAACCTCCCCCACCAAAACAGATTGCAGGTTTCTCGGCCGGTGGTAAGTGAAATTCATATCATCGCAACTTTTCTTGATAAACACCAAATCGCTGAATTTATTCAGTCTTATTGTAGAAATGAAACAACTTGCGTCTAATCCGAATGGCCCTCTGAAATTTGTGGAATAAAATGAAGCCACTTGGCGGGCGGGAAGGTTGGGCCAATCTTCCCGAGGGAGACGGGATGCAACAGAAATGTCATTCTTCTTCTGTCACGTCAACAACAAACTCAAACCGCGGCACATCAGAGTCAGGCATGTGCGCTGAATATTGAGTAAAGTGACCTTTCTGATAAGGCTTGAAATGTCTTTATATTCAGAGTCATCACCGTCAGAAAGACTGCAACAATAGGTCCATCATCATCAATCCTGGTTTCATGCTTGGCCAGGGGCCTGTAAGGAGCCTGTGAGCTTCTGACAGGCCGTGGCAGACGACATAAACTGTCCAATCAGCTTTAAACTTAACCTCTTAGAACAACTTTCCAATATAGGCTAAGTTTACGGAAGTGGAACTAGGATTAGAAAGAGAATACACCTTGTGTTCATTTATCAAGATGTACATTGATGTCTTTTGATGATTTAAATCTACTATAACCTCAACAGAAGAAATCACAAAACCAGAGCAAAATCAGAGCTAGAAACAGTTTGTTTTGAAAAGTCATCACTTCCTGTCTGACAGAGCTTCCTACAGTGAGGTGGGTGGGTTCTACTCTTCTCTCTCATCCACAACAGATTCAGATTTGACTCTAGAAATAGTTTGGAATACAAAGAATTACATTTTTGACTTAGTGATGGCAAGACAAGCCCAGGTCATCACCCTCCACCACCGTGCTTCAGTCGCTGCTGATGGGCTTTGTGAGGGTTTCCTCAAACAACGTCATGGCTTTTACCTTTTTTATAAATGTTCTGTTATAAACTTTAACATTAAATAGCCAAACTGAGGTCTGCAGACCTGTTGTGTTTCCTGGGGGAGAGAATCAATGGGTCTTCACCAGGTTGTTGCTTGTGCTAAACTTGGTTCTGCCTCTGGTGAATCTTTGTGGATACTGAAAGCTGAGATACACAATAGAGCTTAAAGTATTCACTTCCCCATCCAAATGCAGGCGCTTCAATAACTTCATTTTGTTTTTACGCTTTAAATTACTGAGAAGTAGTCGACTCAAGCAAGTTTATGAAATTTAGACCTTATTTTATTACAAAAAGTAAATAAAACTACAGTGTGAAATCTGTTGTGTGTTTTGGTAGAAATGAATGTAAGACTTAAGGCATTTCAAAACCAAAGAACCATTCAGGACCTAGTTTACGATATCCAGAACACGAGAACTGAAGAAGAGTGGACTCTTTTCTTTTCATCCACTCACAAATGATCACATCACCATAAAAAATCTGTCTTAAATCCACAAAGGTGTTTTGAAAATGTATTTAAAAGCACGTTTTCTTGTTATGTCACAATAAGTCTTAGCATTTTATTGAGATTTCATGTACTATAATGAACGTCAGCATTATCTTGTTAGCTCATTTTTACCCAAAAGATAAAATTGACATACTGAAAATAATAGACTAATGTTATTCAGCATGTACAAATAAAAATCTGAAAAGTGTGTATAGCTCAACTCAGTCACATTTAGCTGCAACTTTAACGGGCAGCATTACGTGGAATCAACCTTTCTTCCCGCTATATCTGATGTTATAAAGTTATTCCCTCGTGAAAGACGCACCTGGAGTGCTGCTATGCATGTTTGAGAAATATTTTAATCTCCATGGTAACCATTCAACTGTGCAAAACGCCTGGGTGAACCTTGCGCCGCCTTCAAGGCGAAGCTGCTCCTCGGAGCGGCAGTTTGGAGCAGCCTACCCCACTCCACTCCTCTAGACTAGCCAACATCAACTAGCAAACACCTGGTGTAACTGCAGATCTGTTGAGCTCATTATAGGAGCTGCTTCTCAGAGCGACGCTGGTGGAAACTTTGTTAGAGGGTTGATAGAGGAGACACGTTGTGATGACAAACTGAAGGCGGAGTTTCAGGAAGAGTTTTTAAAGAGACAGGCGTCTGATTTTAAGGTGTTAAAATACAAAGTCAAATTTCTCTTCAGTCATGTTTGATATATACAACATTTTTATAACAACTGAAGGTAACATAGTTACTTGATTGTGCTACAAAATGATTCTGTGTGGCTGGAAAGCATGATGCTGCCCCTTTAAGCTGCAAGTCATTCTGCTAGCTCCATCAGATCACATCTGTAAACAAGATGCTAAGCAAAGTAAGATTCTGAGCTTAACCTTGACTAGACCATTCTAACACATGAAGATGCTTTGATCCAAACTATGCTGTTGTGTCTCTGGCTGTACATTTAGGGTCTCTGTCCTGATAGAAGGTGACCCCTGACCCCAGTCTCAAGTCTTTTGTAGCCTCTAATACATTTCATTTCACTATTTGCTCTGCATTTAGCTCCGGCAGTATTTAAATAAAATGTGTCCAGTTACGGTATGCTACTGTCACCACCATGTTTGTGCATTCTGCATCCTGTTTGCTTTTTTTTAATTTTTTTTTTTTTTTTTTTACACTTACTGTTTTGCCAATAGGCCAAAAAATATAAATGCAGTAGCAGCTCTCTGCCTCATGTTGTTTGCTGCCTTCTGTTTTCATATTTGACATGTTAAATCACGCAGAAGTACTTAGTTTTCTGCTTTAATATTTCATCTTCTTGGTGGCATTCTGTTTTGTGATTCTTTTTGTTACTTTTTTAATGCATAAATTACTTTATATTAGCTATACCATTTAACCTGAGTTACACAGTAACTAAATACACTCTTTTTTTTTTTTTAAAGTTGAAAGTAAAACCATATTCATGGTATTCTTTGAAATAGTTTTAGTGTCAACAGACCATATGGTTTCCCATTACGTCAGTCTCAGCCACTAAGTTTAGAGCACAGCTTCCACTCACCTTCTGCCGGCTGAAGGGCCAATAACAACCGAGCCTTATCAAGGAGAGCGATAACGTTTCCATTTACTTTCCCTCTGGAGGTACTTACTTTTTCCGTTTCCGTCGCCCTTTCCTCGGCAGGAGTCTCCTCCGTTCCTCCCTCCTCTCTGCCTTTTGGAAAGCGAGATGGAGAGAGGGAGAGCAGAGCAGAGCAGAGGCGAGGAGAGGCGAGTCGGATCCAGGCGGAGGAAGATGGGAGTCGAGACGCGGAGAGCCGCCGCTGCAGCGGGGAGCGCTTCACCGAGCCTCATATATCGCCATTATGTGGGTCAGGGGATGAAGTATTCATCTCCGGCTCCCGGCGCACAAGTTCCCGTTCACTCCCCGCCTGCGATGGTACAACCCGGGGAGAGAGGGAGCGAGCCGGAGTGTTTGGATAACCTATATTTGGTAAAGAGGAGCCCACTGACACTATTTTAAGATTTGCCAATTGAGAGAGAGATTATGCTTGTCGTTAAACGGAGCGAGCGTCTACTGCTCTGCTGAGGTCACAGGATTATTATGCTCTTTGGAGATTTTGATACATAATAAAGTTTTATTATTATGTTATTTCCCGGGGGAAAAAAACACAACAACAACAAATAAACAAAACAACAACAAAAACAAAACCGGTGAATAGCAACAATGCAAACTTTATCTAGCTAGCTAGCTTGAATAATGAAAATCACCTTCAAGCAGGTATTATGCATACTTTCCAATTAGCCCCCAATTCTGAATTATACACGTTTTTATTGTTATCGTTATGTTAAAATTGGTTTGATGTAATACTATCATCTAAATGTCGAGTTTTCATTAGCTGTAGCCACCATTAACAGAAATAAAATCTTGGAAACGTCAAGTCTGTGTGTAATTAATCAATTCACTTTGTATTCCGTTCCAGGGCAACACAAACCATGAACACACACTCACACCTGAAGGCAATTTAAAGACAACAAAATAGAATGGAATAGAAATATACCTCATCGTCCCACAGTGGAGACATTCAGGTGTAGACAGTAAACATTTAGGGTTCTTTTAGTGAACAACTGCCCTGTTCATATTTTGCTGACATTTTTTCATTTGCATCTTTTGGGTCAGTGTTTTGTTTTTTCCAACCCTGCTCCTCATAGCACACTAGTTGGGTTTCCATCAACGTTCTTTATTCACATTTTGAAGTAAAACTTTAGAAAACAGGTTTTTAATTCTCGTTTTTGGCTTTTCTGAAAAAGAGTCACTGCACTAAACAGGAGATGGAAACCCATTTACCCAATAAGTTCTGATGTAAGTGAACATGGTAGTGTGCAACCTCTACTTCCTGTGTATTACAGCCAAACCTAAAATCACCATCTGACAAAGAATACACTTTGCGTAGCCTGGTTGATTCGCTCCAAACCAGTCGTTGGAAACACACCTAAGTGACATTTTACTTTTATTTTTTTTCTATTTTTGCGACATTTCCAAAGTTAACTTAAAATTAGCATGGCAACTGGGTGGAAACATAGGTATGGTCTTGTGTGTTTTTGACGTCTCCCTGCTTTAATGCACAAGTTTCAGTTGACTGGAGTTCAGCTTCTGAATCAGCCGTCAATTGAAATCCGGGGTGCTGAAGCAAGAAACACCTAAGACATGCTTCGGGGACCAGGGTTGAAAAACATGTTTTAGGTAAAAGCTATATAATACCAGAAAATATAAAACAGTAACATTACTAAAGCTGCACATTCTTCCATAATTCATAAAATATTGGAAATTGTTCATGGAGGTCAGTAGATGTAGATCTACTTTGCCGTGATAAACAACTGTCATTAGAGAGATTTGATCGTAGCGCGTAGAAACGACTGACATAAAAAGTTAAATGTTTGCTCCTTTAATGATCAGAATCTCATTCAGTATTGTGTGACATTCAGGTGCTGCACAACCTCTGTCTGAAAATAGATTCATTCAGTGCTTGGATGTTGCAGCAGGCTGAGGAACAAGTCATAGGTCGCTTGTATTCACATCAGAAGTCTGATCGCACGTTGTTAGCACATCCCAGTCATCCTCTGACTTACAACCGGAACACCAAAACTCCTAGAAACTCTTCGTTTTGCAAGAACACACAGCGGCTTCCCCTGAAGACTCGAACCAACAGCGTGTGTAAGCGGCGCCCACAGCAGGGATTTTGTTTGGACGACCACTCCTGGGAAAATCAGCAACTCTGCTGAATCATCAGATTCTTCTGAAGAGTGTCGTAGTTTGGAAGTGGGCTCACAAGTCTTTCCAGGTGGATGGGCAGCAATGGTTCTTTGTTTAGGACGTTCCTCCTCAGTATCATGCCATTTCCACCAATGTTAGTCTAAATCAAGCAAACAGCTGGTACTGGGGTCATCACACGTTCTGATGTTAGTCAGTGAAGTGAATTGGATTCATTGCCAACATCCTAAATCCTTTAGGAACAACCGGCACTTTGCATTTCCTCTCATGGCTTCTCCATTTCAGCTTCATTTTTTCCAATAAATAAAGAGTGTGGAATATTTTATGTGCTTGAATTTAGGTTGTGGAAAACTTTTTTTTTTTTCTCATCAACTTTCAGAACTGACATAAAGTGTACTTCCTTTTACATTTAATGCTGTCCGCTGTCATGAGAGCCAAAGCATTTGACACTGATCTAAAAATGGCTGAGGTCTGGGATAATATTTTATCCCTTTCTTTTCATTAATACTTGTAGTGCAATCATAAATGACTTAGCATGAAGCGTTGTCAAAAGAACAACAGACTACCAGTGCAGTGTGAGATCTCAGAACCTCTGCATCAACCCAGGCACTCAAACGAAGCCTGATCCTCTTCATTGTACCATTATATAAGAGTCAGTATGAAGTTATATAACTCCAATAAAACACTCTGCTTAAGTTCAGACACAAAGGAGGAGAGGGGAAGTACACTGAGAGAAAAGACAGAACCGAAACAGAATATACCGAAGATGAATCTGTTACCAGTCGACTAATTTAGGTCGTGTTGCTCAGGAGGCCAATACCTGAAGTCTAGTATGTTGTGTTTTTGTTTGTTTTTTTGCATAAAGTTAGAATCTAATGCCATGTGGAGTAAAAAAATTGTAAGCGCAGCCGCTCATGTGAAACAGCAGATTTTCTCCTGTGTTACATGAGGTAACAAGTCCTTAGCTCACATCTTCTACATGTGAGCGGATCTGTCCTTCCGCCTCATTGGTACAGACATCCATTCTAAAACTGACAGAAAAACTGTTTGGCTTCTTTGCTTTGTGGTTGAAACATTTTGAAAGCATAACTTAAACGGCAAAACAGCTGAAACACTCGGTTCTTTTAAAGGGGCAATATTATGTAAAATCAACTTTTTTTAATCTTTACATCCCATTATAATGTTATTCCTTCATCTAAAACAAACCTGGAGTGTTGCTTTAATTCTTTCATGCATGTCAGAGAAATCCTTTCATCCCCATGGAAACCATTCAGTGGTGCAAAGCACCTGGGTGGGCTTAGCTCCGCCTCCTAGGCGCAGCTCCTCCTCGGAGCTGCAGTTTCCAAGCTTCCACCTCCCAGAGCAGCCCTCCCCTGTGTCTCCCCCACTCAGCTCCTTCAGACTAGTCAGCAGCAATTAACAAACACCTGGTGGAACTGTGCATCTGCTGGACTCATTATGCTTCTCAGTGAAACGCTGGTAAAAACATTGTTAAAGGGTTAACAGAGGAGCCATGTTGTGATGACTTCCTGAAGGCGGAGTTTCAGAAAGCACAGGAGTTTCTTGAGGCTCAATTTCATGGCTTTAAATAAGGAAGTAAAATTTCTCTCAAGTCATGTTTGATACATGTAGCATTTTTATAACTACTGGAGTAAACGTAGTTCCTTGAGTATGCTTTGAATGGCACCATGTGCCTAGAAAATACATAACACTGCCCCTTTATATCAAGGCTAAAATGAAAACTGATTAACATATTTGGTGCATATTGATAATTTTGATGATAGTATTTGACAAAATGTAATGTTTATTGCTTTTCACACAATGCCTTGCTGCTGTAATGTGCTACACAAATAAATTTGACATAAACAGAGCAGTGAAAGCTGGAGTGCCTGACTTGTGAAAGGATTCTGGATTTGTATAGTGGTCACCTCACAGGAGGTTTGGCTCAAACCCCAGCTGACACTTTCTGCCTCCAGTTTCCATGACCTCCCCATGCATCCTTGAATCGTCCAAAAACAAAAAAAATGTTAGCTTAAGTTCAGATTGCAGTTTGTCTTTCCTATGTATGACGATCTGTCCAAGGCGCGGCCCCGCTGCAGACGGTCTCCACCGCAGGACGGAGTTCAGTTTGGCTAATATCTTATGTTGGCACGCGCAGCAGGTGGATGATGGATGGACGCCCAGAAGCTCTTTGATTCAGAGCAGAACAGGAACAGATGAGAGACACTCGCTGGAGAGAGTTTGTATCTGACACAAGCAGGTTTGAACTTGGAAAACGTTTCCTGGTATAGTGGAGGTAGTAAAGCAGGCACTGTGAAACATTTCAAATCGGTCACACAGTCGTTCCCTCACACACAATTAAAACATAAATTATAACCTATATCACTCACGAGACTTTGAACTGCTTCCTTTTTCTTCTGTTGCTTTTAGGTCAACATTAGGCATATGAAGTCAGAACTAGACTGTAAACCAACTGAGAAACTTTTGATAAATGTTAGATAAGGTTGATGTGTGAGATTGGACAACTAATTGCTCGTTGAACCTTAGTTCATCACTATTCGTTTATCTCGTGGTGCTGACAGGAAGATGCTTTTCCAGATACTTTTGTTTTTCAAACACACTTCTGGTGTTTCAGTCCAATAAATCCTTTTTGGATAGACTGATTTTCCAAACCTCCTGAGCGTTTCTCCCACAAATCCTTCTGCATCTGGAGGTGCACAAGTCGACCTTCACCGTTCTTGTTTACTGTCATTTCCTAATTAGATAACAAACTCGAGAGACTGCTTCGCTTGCTTCCTGTGGCATAATCATGTGTTGCTAGGCAGCTGCTTAAAGGAGCCACTGCCTGCTGATTGTCGGGTCACGGTTCGAAGAATCATAAAGCTCAGGAATCTGCAGCAACTGGACAAAGATAATTGGAGAGAAGAAAGTATTCTGCTAACAAGCTTATTAGGTGCACAGACATTAAGTAACAGAAGAGAGAGAGAATTTGTAAAAATAAACCGCAGGGGTTTGCTACAGAGGATATCATAGTTTTGCTTTTAAGCTTCACGATTTAGAGTTTGAATTATTCGGTTTCAGTGATAAATTTAAACACAAGTGTCCACCTGATCAGTCGAAACGTTCAGTTACTATGAAGGCATTATTATTGAAATCACTTTGGAGAGCAACTTTCCATCCTTAGAAAACGTTTTAAACTGATTTTAACAATTGGCTGAGATTAATTCACTGTTTGATAACCAGGATCAGTTGGAAGGGGTGTGTGTGTGTGTGTGTGCGTGGGTGGGTGTGTGTGTGATTGAATTGTTTTTGTGTGAAGTGCCTTGAGACAACATATGTGGTGAATTGGGGTTATTTGAAAAAGTCAAACTGAACTGAACTGGGTTACATCACTACATCTACCTGCAACAATAAAAGCATCATTGGTATATTATCTGTATTTAAATATTAAAATGAATTCTCTTAGTAATCAGAAGTTTGAAGCCTGGTCATTCTCACTCTTCTAGCTCTGGTCAACCTTGACTTGAACAGGTCAACATTTAAACTTCAGATAAAGATTTTAAAACAATGTTAGATGTTCTAAAATATTCATATTTTTCTCAATAATAACAATTTTAGCCTAGACATGGATAATTTAGTCCTTGTCTAAATGGATTTAAATTTATATTATCCTGCTGGGAATAAACTTATGAGTCAATAAATACACTTTAACACATAAATAAATTATATTAAGTCATTATTTGTATGGCATAGTTCAGCAGCAAGGCAGTTCAAAGAGCTTTGATACCAAAATACAAAGTCATCAACAATTGAAACATTGTCATGTTGTCATTACATATCAAAATGTTGGTCAGCGTTTCATTCCTTGTGGTTCAAAAGCAACTCTGACCAGGTCAGTTTTTAGCCTTGATTTAAAGGAACTCTACGGGAGTTTGTTCCAGATTTGTGGCACGTAGAAGCTGAATGCTCACAAGATGTGGTTATTTCACGAGTCATGTGATCAACAACCGGCTGCTGCTACTGACGGAAATGATGAAGGAGACGACAGGAAGTGGTACGAAGGTGGTGGTGCTGTGGGCTTTTAATAATTTGTCATGAGAACAAACTTATTCACATGTGATTTTAATTGCATTTCTTTATGAACAGAAACACCACAATTGCAAAATTGTGGTTTTTTTTTACTTGAGCGGAATATCATCAAATGGAAATGCAACTACCGCCAAAGCTGCTGTGAAGTTTAACTAAACTGGTTATAAATCCTATCTCCATTGCTTGCGACTCATTTTCTGCTGGCCTCCCCTCACCGTCCGGACTGAGCGCCTACCAGATTGTAGCACGTCTCTAACACACTCCTGATGGTGTCACCTCCCACCCTCTGGTGGCCGTTCTGGAGCTGCCAGCTCCTCGCAAATCCAATCATGTACAAACTCGCTGCTTCCCAGCATGTCCACCAAGCTGCATCCAGATCAGAGCATTCCTTCTGGATGCTCCGTCTCAACACCAAGCGTTGGTAACTCTGTACATCCCCCCGGTCTCCTTCCAAAGCCTTCAGTGCTGCTGTGTGATGTCCAGATTCTCAGTTCCTCTAAGCCCCACTGAAAAAAGATACACCCACACCCTCCAGTAGATAAGTGATTAAATGCCGCCCTGTCCTCTCCCTCCCTCCCTCCCCAACCCTGTTGATTCTCAGAACCAGACGCGAGGACACTGGCCCAGAAACCCAGCAGTGTGGATGGCTACCAATTTGCTGTGAGCGCTGCTGTCCAACCTCTGGGGACCTAGCCTGATTACAGCATCATCGTTTGCTTTCTTTCAGCCCTGGACCAACACAGTTGCTCTCTTGGTGCACATCTATTCTTTGCAGCTCATCAGATATGCCTTTTCAACTGTTTTATTATGTTCCAAGCCTCCTGCATTTCTGTGCGCCTCTCTGCTCTCCTCCTGTCTCTGTGCTTTCTGTCTCTCTGAACCCTCAGAATGTCAGACTGAGCCGACTGTGGAGACTCGCCAATGACAGCTGGCCAGTCACATAATTGGGCTGTTGACATGTCACTCCCCATCACAGATGTTTCCACTGGAAAAGAAGATAGACCCGAGAAAGGAATCTGCTGGTCCATCCATAACTCAAGTCCGACTCAAACTGTCTTTAGGCAGCAGGTGTTTTTTTTTTTTTTTTACTGGGCAAACTTGCAGCAAATCAGACTTTGCAAATGTTTGAGGGGTTACCAGTAACTGGGTCTGCTGGGAGGACAACACATTACACAGTCCAGTAATTGATGTGGCTGTGTCTATGCTACAAAAAAAGCTTTAGTTTGCAGCAAATACAAGAATGTCAGTCTACGTGTCTAATGATGAAGGAAAACCTTGAGAAATGAAGAGAAAAAACAAAGACATCCTCAGTTTGACAGTCTCTCCTCCCTGAATCTGCACATCCATAACCGTCATCAGTCACAACGCAGCACTTGAATGATGTAGCATGCAAAATATCGATAATATAGACGAGCATTGTATCGTTTAGTCTCAGGTTCTCAACTCTACCTGAAAAAAAAAAAATTGTTTTGATAGTCACTCAAATTATAATTTTATTGCACTTAGAGGAAAAAGCACACAAATCAGTTTTGTTGTTTTTCTTGATGTTTTTAATATGTTGTTAAAGTTAGTTTTTTTTGTCAAAGTCTTTCATTTGCTCTAAGGGTTTAACGATATAATTCAAAGTCACAAAAACAGCTCAGCGTATCAAACCTAAATTAAAAAGCATCGGCATCGGTATCGTGTTTTTATTTGGAATCGGATCGATACCAAAGCGTCGTATTGCAAACCTCCGGTAGCATGCCTTTGATTTCACTCGCTTTCAGTCAACTCTTTGTAGAGCCACACTTTGTGTGTTGCTTTTGGTATGTTTCTGAACTCAAATCTTTGCCCGTCCTGCTTACATGCTCCGTCTCAGCCGGACTGGACGAGGGGCGTCTGTGAACATCAGCTTTCAAGTCTTGCCACTATGGCCAGTAGTGTTGCCATAGTGAATTTGGCTGTGTGTTCAGGGTTGCCCCAGCCTGTTTGCTGCCTCTAACAAGGCTTCTTCCACAAAAATTGCTAATCCCCGGCATGATGCTGACACTACCATGTTTCACTGTAAGCACAGCGAGGGAGTGCGTAAGTCTGACGCTGTCGGCTGTAGATTGCTGATTTGTTTTGTTGGAAATCCTCCAACAGATCATTCTCCTCAGTTTGGTGGGATGATTAGAGAAACCAGTCAGTGTCTGAAGGAAAAGCCCTGCACCTCCAGAGTCAATATGATGATGTAGATGTTGCTTCAATATCTCCAAGCTTCCCCTAATTGTTTAAAGAAATAGTAAATACAAGAATGTATTTACTATCATTAAATACATGATAGCATTTATCCTATTTATTAACATTTAATTTTGAAGATAAGAATAAATAAATCTGTGACACATTCTTTTATTATTCTGGCATTTAGCAAACAGAAATCATTCTAACTGACCTAAAACAAGAAAAGTTGGTTCTGATTTAACTTTAGACAGTGAGGAGAAAAGGTGTATTTTTATTCAGTGCCTATAAACTGCATGGAAGTAGCATTTTTCATCAATAAGTAATTTTTGAAAACAAGCTCCTACACCTTACTGAAAAGTTACTTGTAAATTAGTTTTGTCTTATTTGAGGTGTACTAACATATTTGCACTAGAAAGCAGACCGAAACTACTTGGTAAAATGTTGTGCTTGTCCACAGTAAGACGTGCCAGGCTGTCGCCGACGACTTTATGTTGGGAAAATAAGTTGATATTTGCTATTAAGCCAGAGATGGCGCCATATTTCAGACATTATGGTGAAAAAATCCCTCGTTGAATAGTTGCTGAATCTTTCTGACGCTGCAAATACAAGCGTTTTCTTAACTCTTTTCCCACTTTTCGACATTCATTACTGCAATATAACAGCAAACAACCTTTGTGATGTACATTGAAAACAATACCGATATATAACATAATATATATATAATATATATATATATACAGTATATATATATATATGTGTGTGTGTGTGTATTTTTGGTGTTGAAATTGCTTCTTCGATACAAAGACCCATGAGCTTCAGGCACATTTGGCTCCTTCTCCCTCACTGACTGACTTCACCCACTTTGATCACAGAAGTGGTCAGAGGGAATGCAGAGTTTAATCATCCAGCAGAGCTGTGTTTCTGAAGCCACTCTGTGCGCTGCAGTATCACGCACTCTGAGACTTTTGTATGGTAATTTGCTGTGGGAGTGCAGTGTTGGTTCAAAGAATCCCTCAGAAGTTTTTTAAAATGTTTTTTTCTTCTTCTTTTTTTAGAACTATACATGGCTGCATAGCAAGATCATAATATGACAATAGCAGCTTTTCTCTCTCAGGCGGAGATGAAACTGAATAAACTGTTAGTTATGACCTTTAGACTCGGAGCGGTTTTATTCCACGCCGCTCCGTCTGAACGCGGCAGGGTCATCAGGATCAGATGTTCCTCTGGAAAGTGTTGGATGGGTTTACGCTTCTTCCTGCTCCCCTTTTTAAACACATTCTGTTTTTGTTTTACACATTATCTTATATTTTAATCTTTTCTTTCTGCATTTGTTTTGCTGCAATTTTTTGTTGTTTGAAGTTAAAAAAAAAAAAAAGACGGATGGAAAGACAGAAAAACGACAGAAATGCAGAGGAAGAAAGACAGATAGACAGACGGAAGGAAAGAAAGAGCAATGAAGAAAGAAAGACAGAAGGAAAAAACAAGGAAAGGAACAGAGACACAAAGACAAAGTCAGAAAGAAAAGCAGAAAGAGACACAAAGCAAGAAAACAACAAAGACAGTCAGAAAGGAGAACAGAAGGAAAAACTAAAAACAGAAAGAGAGAAAGACAGAAATGAAAGATAGAAAGAGATAAAGTCAGAAAGAAATAAAAAGAAGGTCAGAACAAAAAACTTAGAAGATAAGGTGAAGGTTCTAGTTGTAGTTGTGCTAAACTATAATGGAATATACTTCTACAGCATACATTATGCGGTCATTTCCATACCCTGAGGTGATTCCGTGATTTTTTTCATCATAACTATGTTTTACTGTTTGTATATTTCCTCTGTGCAGGTAGGGAGCAGCGTTCTCTGGAAGCAGATGCTGCTGCAAATCCTCCGGATGCTGAGCGGAACCCATTGTGGGATTTCACGCTTCCTTCTTCTTCTCCTCTCTCTCTCTGCGCTCCCGCTCTCCGCTCCCTGACCCCTCCCCGCCCCCCCCATCCATCCCCTTCTCTTTTCATCACATGCCTCCTGACCTTCACACAACGAGGGCTTCCTGGCAAATTTCCATTTTAAAGCACGCCGACGAGCTTCTGCTCCCCCATTGTTAGAGTAATCATTAAAGCGAGTAAACAGGAGGGAAAGGTGAGCAGAGTGCAGCACGTTCAATAAAGCCACGGCGCTTGATTGCACACACACACACGCACACACACCTGCACACAAGGCCAACCTGAACAAGATAAAGAGGAGCGGGGATCAGTGTTAAGTGGATATTTCTTAACATTAAACAAACCAACGGGCGTTTCTCCAAGTGGCTCTGCTCCTCCGGTCACATCAGTTCCCCTGCCAGGCTGCACCAGGACTCATCACCACACGGCCAGGTTTGTCATACCATGACATGAGCACGCACCCACACGCACACGCCCACACACACACCATATGTACAAGAAGGGGTGGAGGAGATACACAACTGCACAGGAACACAGTTATCTGCAGTTTCTCTCCATTAGGCGGTACAGCTGCTGCTGTCACCCATTTCAGCTACTTTACGTGATCGGTTAATGGCACTAATTTCCCAGAGAGAGAGAGAGGGAGGCTCCACCTGGCTTCACCGCCACTCCATCAGCCTCTGATTAAACAGGGAGCGTGGAAAGCTGCACTCTGCCGAGCTTCTGGGTGGAAAACAGTTCCTCCTACCGGGACGGGTGGGGGGGGAAGGGATGGTTTTGTTTATAATGTTTGATGGGAGCATCTGCTGATGACAGCTGAGTGGTTTGGGAAAAGTTTTAAGATAGAAGGTTATAAACTGCGTGAACTGGTGAGAATGTCGGATGAACCAGTTTCCTAACATTCGGTGCAACTGGCCGTGTTGCGCCTCACTCGCTGCTGGGGCTTCTCACAAGGTGACCTCGCAACAATTTAGAGGGTCTTTGGTGCTTAAGCGGACCCTTTGTTGTTCCCATAGCAACCCCACCGAGCTGACAGATGAACATAGCGCCATTCAGTGTGGTGAAGAAAAGCGTTCGACCGCCTTACTCACGTCTTCTCTTGTCACGTTTTTGATCAGGCCATAAATGTTTTAGAGGGTTTTCACACTGCTGCGGTTCGCTTTCACACTGCACCGTGTCAATCAAACCAAACCCTTTGGAAAACCTGTTCCTCCCCTCGCCTGTGGTGGCGCTGCTCCAAGAATCACTGGAGGAAACGACACAAAAACCTCTGAAGAAGACACGGAGCGCAACTTCCTTCTTCACGAAATGCAAACAGAAATGGAGTGGCGTCAGATTTTAACGGTTTTTTTTAGAGGATTTCTGGTTTATCATTGGCAAAAGACCACAAGCAATACATAGGATTGCTTTGGTTGTATTTACCCAGAATGCCTTGCGCTGAAGTCTGCTTCCTGCTTTCTGTGGTCCGCTTGGCATTTGAACCACACCAAAGTTCACATCAAATGAACCGAGAGCTAACCTGTAGCTGGACCAGAGTTCACACGAAACCCCCTCCCAAAAAAACAAAAACTAAAGTAATTTCTCCCTAAACCAAGATAATCGTTCCATCAACTGCTGCAAACAATCCCAGGTGCTGAAAGATCAAAACAGCTCCAGATGATCACACTGTCACCACCATGCTTGACTTTTGATATCAACTTTAAAAAAAAAAAAAAGAGGTCTTCTACACCTTTCAACAGAATGACACTTTTGTCTCATCAGTCCATCTGTGTGTTTGTTGGAGGACTTCTGGTCCAGGATAGCATTAGAAAAGTCTTCTTACTCTTTCGAGAGTCATAAATGTCCTGCTTGATTCTCATCTCCCTTCTGTGCTAGGTCTGGGATTTCTTCCATTGAGTTGGATTTCTCAGGATGCATTTCCTCCCAGCCAAACAGCGCACACAAGGAGGAGTTGTGAAGGATGAGGTTGAGTTTCAACTCTGTGTTAGAATTGTGGTCTGCCTGTAGTTTTAACAATCCAGCAGAGGAAATGATCGAAGCTTTCAGTCCGTGTTGGCCATGCTTCCAATAATTGAGCAGTTAAAGTCGGAGCTAGAACAATATTAGAGACGGTTGGTTGTGGGATGGTTGTTCACAGAGCACCCAGTATCAGGCAAGCTACATAGCATAGCTTCCTCCCCGGTCGAGCCGGCGCGCTACATGCTAAACGATGTTACCCAGACGTTAGCAATTGTTTAAAATCCGATCCAATCAGTTTAAAACTTCAAAACGGTCCAGACCCTTTGTACAAAATGTAGAACAAGGGACTGCTTTTTATCGGGCTATTAAAATGTAGCCAATTAGTCATTTAACACGTGAACCAATTACCTTTTCACACTGAGTCAGGTTGGTTTGGATAGCTTTCTTTCCTTTAATAAATTAAATCACAATTTAACAACCGTCTGTTTTGATGAAATGTGTCTTTACTATTTGGCATGAGAGTAAAGAAGCATTTATGAAAACGTGTGACGATGCTACTCAGGTCACAGTAAGTCAGACTGCTGGAGCTTGATCGTCACCAGCAACAGGCCAGAGAGAAACACCGGGATCCTCCTGTCTGAGAGAATCCCTCCGCTCTCTCCTGCCTTCCTTCGCCGCGCTCTCAACGGGCAGGTTATCGCAACGAACAGAAATGCGGATGGAAGAAGAGGCTGCTCAGCACGACGGAGGGACGATGAAAGAGCGGGGGGAAACAACAGGCAGGTACCAGGGAAACACTCGGGACCGGTTTCCATTTTAACGCATTAAAAGACGCGCGCAACCACATCCAACGCTACAGAATCATCAGATGGAGAAGAAAAAATAAAAAATCCAATCCAAAATTTATATCAGATGCAGATTTGCCTGAAGGGATTAGGAGACAAAAAGAAACCAGAGACGCTCCAAAGGCTTGCAGTGGTCTTGTAATGAATAAGACATTGCATCAGAATTAGAGAGACAGTGAAATCTCCTTTCTCTGGGCATGCCGTGGAACAAAGGACAGAGCCAGCCATTACCAAGGCTGTCTTTTCTTCCATGTCCTTGGAATCCATAGTGTGACAAGCGGTGCAACATCGTAATAAATGCAACAGACACAGAGCTGAGAGAATAGGGACGATAAAATCCAAATATCAGCCACGTCCGCAGGCTGACGGATCTGGCTGTCAGAGGAAGAGGTCTGCAAACATCCTGCGTCCCTGTCGCTGTGCAAGTAACAAGAACATGACTGAAATACTGCAGAAGCTTTGGAGAAGTCTCAGGAGATTCCATGACCTCCTTAAACTCACAGAATGCATTCATCTGAAAAACCTAAAACGTCTCAGTCAATAAAGTTCTTCAATGTTCAATTCTTACATATTAAAGTTATCTTCATTTTTATATTTCTGGAAAAGAAAGTGACTCAACTGCATGTAAATGACAAATTAAAAATTATTTACTCATTGAACAAAACATTGGCTACATATTTAGCTACATAGCTACATATTTAGCTTCATATTTAGCTACATTGCTATGCATTTTAGCTACTTAGCTATATATCTTAGCTACATAACTACATATTTTAGCTACATAGCTATGTAGCTATCTACTTAGTAGCATAACTTCAGTGAGATGTTTCTTCCAGTCTCTAGATCGTTTGTTCCGCTCCTGACGTTCAGCTGTTTGAGTTTGGAGCGTTGTCTTGAATGTTACGGCTGTTTCAGGTTCCACCACATCTCACTGAGATCTATATTTAGGCTGTGCCTCAGTCCAGAACTTATCATTTGTTAATTTCATCCAGTTCTTGGTGAATGTACTGATATGTTTTGGGTCATTGGCATGTTGCAGGGTCTAGTTCTACTTCAGCTTTAGTTTACTTTCCTAGTGAGAAGACTCGATTAAAACTTTGAATTGAGTTGTGGCGTTGGGGACCTCTGTGCTGCTGCTACATCTTTAGCACCGAGATGCTATTTTAGACTTGAATAGCTTCGTTGATAGGCTAACTCCTTTTAGCACAACATCAACACAACAGTCTTTTCCAACGTTCGATGCAATCAGTTCTTTGAAAGAAAATGAACCTCCAGTGGGCTTTTTCATCTATTGCTGCTGCTGGCAGACGCCGCTTGTGGGTCACATGGCCGAGCGTACCAGAAACACGCGAATGTCAAAGTAAAAAAGAAAATCAAAAACTTTGAATGATGGAGCACAGCTCAGTCCATCTGAGTATGAAAAAAAGAGCATAGAGCAATTTCAAACTCACAAGACAAAGTGGAAGAATCTGTTGACCACTCCACAGATCTGATCGCTATAGAATAAAACCTTCGAAAGAAAACCAACTCATGTATGGAACACAGTGAACACGGGGAAGACGAGCTCTGATTGGACGAGAACAGAATCAAATCATTTGGCCTACGTTCCAAGTGCAACCAGCAACCTGAAGCTAACTTTAAAACTTGGTGGTGGCAGCACCATGCTGTGGGAGTGTTTTTTCTGAACAGCTAATCAGAGTTGGACGTTGGTTGAAACTAACTACAGAGCTACATATTGGTCAAATCACACTTTTCAAGTTACCTTATTGATTTGTATTGATTTTGTATGCCGTTCTTATTTATTTTATAAAACATTGTAGAATATTATAAAACCAGGTATTTTTTTTAATCTTCCACATCTCACTTATGCTCACACTAGAGATCAGGTTGAACTCTGACCTGAACCTTCAGAGCCACATGAAAACAGTTACAAAGTCGGCCAATCAGCTGAAGAACATTATGTTTGACAAAAGGTGAAAAAACTAAGTATGAATAGTTTGCAAAGTGATGTATGTGTATTCCTTTTTCTTCTTTTAAATAAGATCCAAGGGAGACAGCCGTGGCGGCTACGCTGTTTGTGAACGCCAGTCACGTTTTGATTTAATCTCCTTTCACGAGAGCAGACAACTTTAGTTTCTGACCTTCAGCTCTACTGATGGGGAACGATTTGCAGCGCGGCGCCTCATCCTGGGCTGGAAAGCTGCTGTGATGAAGTCGGCCATCAAGCCGCCTCATCTCCCAGGGGAAACCCCCTCTGGCCTGATGTCTGGGTATCTACGGCAACGCTTTGGGGGACTGACGCAGCATGAGGATAACAGAGGCAGCCTGACTTTGATAACAGTCACGGAGAGTCAGAGTGTGACCGTTATGCAAACACACACACACACACACACACACACACACACACGCACTGCAGATTGGTAGCTTGATATAAGCGTCATAGAGACTGAGGACAGGTTCAGGGTTTTAGGATTGGTAATCTTTATTGTATCATTAAGAATTTGGATCAATCAATCTGCATCAGTGTCAAAGTGAAAATCAAAGCTCTGACTGAGCTGCAGTACCTCTGGCCGCCACACGGGGTCTCTGCTGCTCCAGTAACACCAGGGTGGACTCCGTCCCTGTTAATGAGGTTTTGTCCTCTCCGTTCCCACGGCGCCGGGGGAACAGGTGAATGGACTGAAGTCTAAATGAGATCCAGCTGCTCTCCCGTTGATTTATTCTCCTTTCCTCTGTGCAATATGGTGCAAAAGCATTTGGCAATATAATAGTTTAAATCCTCATAGAATTAAAAAAGAAAAAAAAAATGTACTTCTCATTTTGACATTTTCTCTTCAGTTTATTTTTCTTATTTGGTAGCTTTGCTCAGTACTGCGGAAACATTTATATGTGTTAACAATTGACTAAAAGATACGCATATGAGACACCATAGTTAAAGTGCTGCCATGTTTCACTGTTTATGTAGAAAATCTGATACTGTTAGCTATTAGCACAGTGCTGTGAAAAAGTATTGGCATCCTTACAGATTTGTTTTGTTTAACACATGAATGATGATGATGATGATGATGATGATGATGATGATGATGATGATTTAAGTGTAGCTCAGGGGTCCTTTGTGGCCCTTGGACAGATGAACTGGAATTCAAAGTGATAGAAATTTGGCCCGTCCAGCACAGGTGGTGATCTGTGCACAAAATTATTACTGACATTATTTTAATACAATGGCAAAAATGTAAGTACCAGACAATGTATTCATCTTTTCACTACCAAAGTTTTACAATAAGTTTTACATAAGTCTATCCCGAGATTTTTACTGAAAAGGCAACTTTGCTGCAGCCAAATTAGCTTCTGTTTAATTTATTAAACTTGGCTAAATACTAGCAAGAAAGTGACCTAAATCCCGTTCTTCAAACTGATAGTAAATGTATTGAGTTGAGCCCAAAAGAATTTGAAAACTAGATGCCTTTCCGTTAAAACAGCAAGCATACAAAATCCTTTTTAAGTTTTGCACCTGCATAGAATAACATTTTGTACAAAAACAAACAAAAATATTCAACTACTTTAATGGCCTTTTTGCCACACGTGACGAAAAGCTTGGGCAGCCCTGGTATAGACACTGACAGCTGTCTAATGGTCATTCCACACACTCGTTATTTTGAAGACTTTAGGCCACTGAAAAAAACTTAATTTTGTTCTTCTTTCGATCTACCTACAGGGTTATTTGCTTCAGATCCTTCAGATCATTAAGGTCCAGAACTGACAGCCATATCAGATGTTCTTCAGTATTTTCTGCTGCAGAGCAGAATTACAGGCTCTGTAAATTATGGAAAGCTATAGAAGAGAAGCCCAAAACCATCATTCTCACCCCAGTGTCCAACTGTTTTTATGAAATGTGTAAATATAAGATTTCTGCTTTGTCTCATTGGTCCAATAAATATTTTGCCTACAGTCTTTTGGATGTGAGATGGGCCTTAAGAGTTATTTTTGAACATCAAGGGGTTTTGCCTCCTAGCTCTCTGGTAGATGCAGTTTTTACCCAGTTTCTGTCTTATTGTTGAAGAAGCCTGATCATAATTAAGACAAGTCAAACCTGCAGCCCTGTTATCCTCAGGTCCATTGTAACCTTCTGGATGAAAAGTCAAGACGCTCCCCGTAATGGGACACCTCCCACTCCTACAAGGAAGCTGTGCTGTAACGCGTACCCGGAATTGGTCGAGCTGTACACAACCGTTCCCACCAGTGTCGAGACGAATGACATCTTTGCCAGCAATAAAATGTCTTTAAATGTTCCTTTTGCTCCGACTTTAATTGCTCGACATTTGGAAGCGCGGCACAACGGGGACCGAACGGCTCCGTTCGCTTCCTCCGCTGCCACTGGCAAACTGCAACCCTGTGTAGGCAGAGTGCAGTTCTGAAACAACGGACAAACTCAGCGTCGTCGTTTACAACCTTTCTTTCTGGTCACTGATTGGTCAGGAAGGAATGCATCCTGAGAAATCAAGCTCGGCTGGAGGAATCCCAGACGAAGCACTGAAGGGAGATGAGAATCGAGTGGAGCTGTGTAGGAGGGCGACGGCCAGGCTGGATCTACCTCTACTTTAAACTCACCTTTTCTGAGCTGTCTGCTGCTGTGTCCTGTCCTGTTTCCAGAAAATAACTGTCATCAAAAAAAACACACAGGACTCCATTTACAGTTCAGTGATTTGGTTTAAATTAAATTTTTTTTTTAGAGGTATTAAAATGCAAATCTTTTCTGATTATTTTTATTGTAAAAAGCAGAGACAGCTGACCAGTGGCCACACAGTCCCCAGAAAACAAAATATGTGACTTACACCTATGTTTTTCAAGGTAATTATGGAAAATATTGGAGGTGCTTATGAGAAACAAAATCCTCATTTTTATTAAAAGGACAGAAATATTTCAAAGAAATCATCAGTCAGCTGCTTTTTTCCCCTATTAAGATTGCTATTATAAAAGTTACTTAAAGTTATTTGCTTCGTGTTGTGATGGGAATTTTTACAACAGCCTAAATGATTCTTTATTTTTAAATTCAATTAAAAGCAAATACTGCAGCGAATCAAATACCCAGAACACCTCAGAGTTTAATGACTGCACTGTGGGCTCATAATACCAGTATGCCCATAACTAATCTCTACTGCCTTCTGTATTTACAAGTCTTATTTTGCCCCAGAGTGATTTACTGATGGAAATATGTTGTTTTTATGCAGCCCTTGATAAGCTACAGCAACGCTTAAGGTCCAAGATAAAACTTGCTCATTTGATACCCGATCAACATTTATTTAATAGTGTCCAAAATATATTGTTCTAATGTTAGCAGCTGAAGCTTTGTCTGTTTTCTGTTGAATTGATTAGCGCTAAAGTCAGTGTGCCAGGCTAGCGGCTAACGTGTTAGCTTCACTGGTGTGATCGGTCCTTTTTTTATTTTACCCCTCCAGGGGGTCTTTTTGTGGGCTCTAGTGTCCCTTATATCACAGTAGGCTGACAGGAAACGGGGAAGGAGAGGGGGGAAGACATGCGGCAAATGTCGTCGGGTCCAGGAGTCGAACCCGCGACGGCCGCGTCGAGGACTCAAGGCCTCCAAATACGGGTCGCGCTAACCGCTACGCCACCACGGCACGCCCCGTGATCGGTCCTTTTTAAAGTTCAAACTGAAAGCTAACATGGTCACTGACTTGATAATGCTTTGTCCTTTTACTCACAAATTCCTACAACAACAGAAAAGTGGCTCTACCACTTTTTAAGGAAATGTAGAGTTCTTATTGTTTCATGTGAAATGGAGACCCTCTTTTTTGTTCAAATGTTTTACTGATTCTGTATAAATGTTGTGCGTCATTATTTGGGTAATTTCTGGTCAATAAAACCAGACTTGCTGACCTGGTCAAAGAGGTGGCAGATGATGAGCACGTCCAGACTGTTTGCTCCTTTAGCATGACACACCTGCAGTAAAGACCAAGATCTGCTGCTCAGCTTCATAACATAAAACCATAAGCATTGTTATTAGCAATGCATTGTTAATATGCTGATTGATTATAGTTTGGCTATTCTGTTTCATGTTGTAACACAAGTCTGGTTCTGATGGATTGTCCCATTGGAGACAGTTGGGGACAATTTCCAGTTAGTTTCTTTTTTTAACATACATTTATTTGCATCCAAAGTTTTACAAAATAAAATACCATTAGAATATTTTTTTAATACATTAACTTTATATTTCATTGGATTCCATCTTTAAGGTTATGTTATTGATGCATCAGTGTCATCTGTTCTAAGTTGTGGTTTTAAGGTTCCTTTTCTTCCACTACCAATGTGCACAAAACCCTTTTTGATACTCAGCTAATGTTGAAAATGAATAATTAGGATGTGCTGTGGTGGCGCAGGGGTTAAGCACAACCCACATAAGGAGGCCTTTGTTCTCGACGCGGCTGTCGCAGGTTCGATTCCTGGCCTGGCGACCTCTGCCGTGGGTCTTCCCACTTTCCTATCCAATAAAGCTTTTTAAAAAAGAATAATTTTGCAATTGTGATGTTTCTGTTAGAGAGGAAATGAAATTAAAATCACATGTGAATAAGCATGTTCACATGTCATTAAAAATCCTGGCGGTGATGGATATAAACACTCACATGAAATATTCGTATTTCAGTCATGACGCTAGCACTCATCGGAGGAGACGTGGCATCTTTCTCAGGCATTGGCCGTTACCTTCCAAAATTCATATTGAGCATATTGTTAAAAACTGTAGTATGACATCACTAGGAAGATACAGACAAGCTATTTTGCTATGTGTGTCACTTTTTAATGCTATCTGTAGTAGAGTAATAAAAGCCAACATGCTAACAGTGATAAGCTGCATGCTGTTGTTTCTCTTTCAATTAATTGACAGAAGCTTAAGCAAAGCAAAAGCATAGTGGAGTTCGGTCAACAAGATCATTTATTTTCATCATTATCATTTCTTTAGAAAAGAAAAAAAAAAATGGCAACAACCATGTGGCCATTGTTTAAGAATGAAGGCAGCAGATGTTGGACACGACGGTTTTATTATTACTGAGTAATAATAAACCTCAGAACAAAGTACTTTGATTAAAAAACTGATACGCTTCAAAATGCAAACCACACACATAAGACATGGAAGAAGACAGACAACTACTATTCCGATGGATCAAAGAATGGCATGAAACAAGGAAAAAAATTAAGCCAGTGTTCAGATCCAGGTAAAAATAAAATCTACAATTAATCATGAGCATGGCAGCTATTAGGAGCCAGGCTATGGGAAGGAAGCCCAACCAAAAACACATTTTAGTCAAAACATATATTCTCAGAAGAGGCTACACTAAAATACGCTCACAAAAAATAAAAAATATCGCACAGGATGAAAAGTTACATAGCTCTGAGTTTTTTATATTTTATATTTTTTAAAAGAGTCACCTTACATTTTTGATAATGTAAGGTGAACTTCACTGATGGACTTCGTCAACCAGCAGAGACAGAGATTTTGTTTCAGACCACACGGATTAAAAAGCATGACAGCCAAATTGTGTACTTTCCTTATCGCCTACATACACTGCATTTACCAGGTAAACGTCTAGAAAACATTCACTTTTATTACATTTAACTGGAACTGCTCAAGTTCAAAACCAAACAATAAACTAAACCCAAACACAGTCCCACTCATCTGCTCTCTCCAGTTTTCCAAGTGAAGCGGATTAAACACACCAGTTACTTTTCAGCGCTGCTTTTGGGCGCGCTTCCATGGCAACACATGATCAAATGACCCCAAACAGAAAGAGAGCGACGAGAAAAACAACATCTTGAGGCTCAATTAATAAACTGATTAGCCAGGTTTGAATCAAAAATTGTACATCTATACATGGAATGTGTAGAGAGTAAAGGAAGTCGGCACCTGCTTTGTGAATGGATGGATCCTGCGGATAGTGACCTCGAGTTTATTTGGTGTTGGGAATTGTGTGGATGAAGCTTGAAAAGCAGCAAACTGTGGTTTAATTGAACTTCTGTACCTGCTTTCAGGATGATGCTGTTAATCCATGAGAAAAAATGAGCCTGGTGGAAAAAACTCTGCATTTATTTCCCTCTAAAACTATGAAAAGCGGCTATTGGAGCGACTAAAGGAAGCATCACACAAGTCAACCTGATCAGAGAGGATGAAAAGCGAAACGTCAAAGTAATTTCAGGACTGGTGATAGGGCTGGGCGATATGGACCCAAAGTTTTATCACAGTATTTTGTGGAACAGTAGTGATAACGACAAAAGTGACTGTAGGAACTATTTATTGCTTCTGTTTTTTGGTAACTATGGATGCAGCTGTGCGTCACACCAGTCTAATGGTGCGTTCTCACTAAACGCATTTTGAGCATCAAGCTTGTCTGGTTTACATTCAAAGTCTAAGTGGAGGCGTGTTGAGCGCCGTCGTGGCACGTTTTGAGAGGGTAGCGTGGCGCGATTTGAACCGTATGGAGCGTTTGACGCTTTGAGCGCGTCAAAACAGACTGAATATAAACCAGCTCAAAACGCGTTTGGTGTGAAGACACCAACACTCTTACAAACACAAAGGCTGCTCTTGAAAAAGTTTGGATTTATAATACGCTTCTTTAGGACAATGGTCACTTTAAGAAGTGTGAATTATCTCATTAAACTGCAAGTAGTCATGACATTTAATCAAATATATTAATATTTATTGATGCTTTCATTGAACAATCAGTGAAACAATTCTGACAATGTGGACAGTTTTGGGGGTGTCAAGACATTGTTGACTGGAATTTATCATGATAAATAAAATAGCAAAATTAGGCAAATAAATGCCAACCGCTGGTTGGCAAATGTGGTTTTGCCTTTTTCCACGTGGACATCAGAAGTAAGTCACTCAGTTGCCTCCATATTATTGCTGGTGTGTGTAGATGGTATTTCAGATGGTTGCTAACTGCACCATGACGCCTAACATCATTCATTTTTACACAGTCACAGTGGAAAACAGAATTTAAAGAGCGCCAGTCAGAAATAATGAGAAACCAGCAGGGAAGTGTGAACAGATAAACTTCACCTATTGTATGTCACGCCTGTTACAAAATAACACCTTTGATTTACTCAAACAAATTTAGACTTTTCAGGAGGAGAATCAGTCCCAACTGATTGTTTTATATAACTAGTGAATGTTTCGGCGCTCACAAACAACTTAATGAGTTTCTGAAAAAGTTGTTTTGTGCTATCAGATAAATGTTTTGGGTCTGAATCCCTTAAAAGATAAATTGCCAAATGTGAGCCTCAGCTAGAAAAATGGATTCAACTGAGAGGTGGGACTCGATGAGCATTTTTAAGAGAGTTAATTGTTGGGACTGTAATTAAGTACAATTAATCACATTTTAATTGAAAACAATATACTGACAAAATAAGCAACATTTGCAATTCAAAAACCCTTTTTGCTGCTAAATAATTGTGACAAATAGAAGAATAATTGTTTGTAGACAAACAACAGCAGATACTTATTGTTTTAATCTATAACATACGTTATTAAACCATCCGATTGGAGCAAAGTTCTACTCTATCCATCATCTTTCCAGTGTTTCAGGAACTCCTGATAAATCACGGAACCTCTTCAGAAATATGGACGGTGGACGCTGACATTAGCATTGAGGACGTCTGTGCTGCTGCTACATGTTTAGCATTGAGATGCTTTTTTAGGCTTGAATAGCTTCACTGACAGGCTAACTCCGTTTAGCATAGCTTGAGCACAACAATAGTCTTTTCCAGTGTCCAATTCAGATCGGTTTCTGAAGCAGAAATTGACCACCACTGGGATAAGAGACGCGGTTTTGCTGTCCATCCATGTTGTTTGTGGATGTCGCTTGTGCGTCAGTTTTACCGGTGTACCAGAAACGCATGAAGATAACAAGGTTCCTGTTAGACTATTTGTATATAAAAAAATATGCTTAATTGTACTAAAATCTTTAATGCGTTAAAATTTTGACTAAAACTAACACAAGAGTTTCAGTCCTAATAATTAGCATCATTCTGTGAGATGTTTTTTTTTTAGATATCCAGCAGTATTTGCCACTGGATCCAACATCACTCATATGACTAAGTTGGAGCTACGAATAGTTCATTTGTCCAATGAAGAGTGTATTACTCAAAACATAACCTTGGAGCACCTGAATTTACTCGTGAGTTGGATTGTCTCGATACATTTTTCAATAGAGTAAAACAAAAACTGCTGCCAGTATGAAACAGCAAGGTATTGAAGCAAAGTCAGGGAGATGGTTACTGACAGACGGATCTCCTGCTGCTTCTTGAACTTCTTTTGAACTTTGATGTTTGATGTTTCCTCTCCGTTTTAGAGCTTCAGAAATGGAGCAGAAATCAGCAGCTGCTGTGGAGCTGTACGGCATCGTTTCTACCATGGACATGAATATTAATGTAGCGGCAGTAAGAGATCCATGTTTTCTTCATATTTTTCACCTTTCAACCCAAGTAGCGAGGGCAAAGTCTGGCAGGCACACACACACACACACACACACACACCCGCCTGCTATCATTAACACACTGCTACTGTCAAGTTTCAGCTAAATGAACCTGACAGAGTAATCAGAGTCAAATTTAACTTTTTCTCTCTTCCTCTCTTCCCTGTTTCATCTAAGTCAAATCTTCCTCACCTGCTTTTTCCCGTCCCTTTGCTCCGTCTTTTTATCCTCTTATCTTTTTTGGTTGCATTTGCATATTTTACTGTATGAATGAGCTCCTTTCATTTTCCTTTGAGCAAAGTGGGCAAAAATGAAATGAGTGATATTCCAGCTGTCTTTGACAGCGTTGCATTAGTGTTTGGTATTATACAACTGAAATCTGACCTCCAAACCTGTTTTTGATTTTCGGAGAAAGGTGGGTAAATTAGACGCCAGAGATATATAACTGGGTTTTAATCAAGCACAAAATGGTATTAATCAGAGATTTTTATGTTTTTTATGGGGGCGGGGTCTGAGTTTTTGCCCAGTTGCCCAAAAGTTAAGCTATTACACATAACCACATACACAACGCTTTGGTGTGGAAAAAGGTCAATGACTTAGAGCGCACTCTAATAAGTGTACTCTAAAAATACACTTTCTGATGACCTTAACCTTCTTGTCTTCTCTCTCTGTCATTAAGTTAGACAGAGAGAGACAGGAAAGTAGTCGGACTTTCCTGTCCAACAACTCTGAAATAAAGTACTTTGACTTTATTTCACAGCCAGAAAACCCTTTTAAATGAGGGATCCTTTATTAGTTTACTTATTAATTTGAAGTAAACTAGATGATTTGAGAAAGACTGACTTAAATTTGTCAAGTTAAACCAATTTAATAAACTAAGTTGGTTCAATTGAAATGAATTACTTGTTACCAAATGAAGCAATTCAATTAAATTGAAAAATTAAACAACCTGTTTAAACATACATTTAAAATCATTTAAATTCTAGCTGTATTTTAAGTGAGTGATAATGTCATTTTGGACATTTTTCAGTGTTTTAAGTTTGGAACAACTTAAACGTTTGAGTTGACTTTCTGTAGAATTTAGTTTAATAGATTTTAAATATTTATTAGGAAACAATAAATGACTTGAGTAGGAGTGATTAAATTTGTAATGATAAACATACTTAATGAATTAAGTTATAAAACTTAGTAAATTGAGTTGGTCAGAAATAGGTCACAAAGCTGGCATTAAACTCAACTGTTTCAAGTGAAGTCAAAGTAAAAAGTTCCTTTAAGTTAATTTAAGTTAGTCAAATTTGTAAATTTTAAGTTACGGTAATTGAACATAAAAAAGTATGTTGTCATCACTAAACCAAATAAATTAAGTTAGATTAATTATTTAATGCAAATAAGTCCATTAGCTGAACTGCAGCTAAAAACACTTTTTAGAGTGGAGGTCTATCTTACATTAGGTGACAATGAAGCCATTCAAGTGTTGAGTAGGTGCATTGGAGAAATGAGTGTGTGGACGTCATATCTTTTATCAGATGAATACACTGAAGGAATTATCTTTGGACCTAAAGAGGAAGGATCTAGAATCAGCACACAGCTTGTTAGTTTGACTATTTCCTCCACTGTTTGTTCAAAGAAAGTATCAATAAATATCAGCAAATTTAAAAACATGATCAACATGTTACCGTGTGTGGATTAGTGACACAAATCACACTTCTTTCTGTGACTGGTGTCCTGAAGAAACATATAGTGACCGTCATACAATAATGGCCGAAGTCTTTTTTTTTTTTGACAAAGGTGACTTTGGAAATAAATAAATAAAAAACATCGCCTAAAACATCATCTGTTTGTAGGAGCATATCACTTATGGAAAAAAATGAGTTAGGTCATTATTTTAGCAAGGTGATGATATTACTAAAGAGTTTGTTTTCGAACAGTAGGATTTGTGTTTGTGGGGCTATAACTGCTGCGTCATGCAGTCTGAGCCATACAGTTATCTAAAAAGGAAATAATAAATCATAGTTCTCATAGTCTGTGATAAAATTTTTAACTTCACATCGCCCACCCCTAGTGTCTTCTTTCACTTCTTGTATGTAACCCCTTCTGCAAAGAGCACATATTATGTCTAAGATTGTATAAAAACTATCCAGAAGTGGAACAAACAGAAAACAATCAGAGGTCAAAGGTGCTATCATGTGTACATTACCCCGGGCCCAGAACTGCAGAGCTGGATGAAGAAAGAAACCCAAACAAGCTGGAGCTGGAGCTTACATGAAAAGAGTCGGGGAGACTAAAAGTGCTTACTGTAGCAGGAGAGATTTAGCTTTACAGCAGGAATGCAACATATGTAGGTGTCCATGGGGGTTAATGTATCTCTAAGATATGAAACCAAAAACGTAGCTGCTGACAGCAGCACCTACCCTGGCTGACAACCTGAGCCTCTGTCTGCCTCGTCCGAGTTGGAATCCCCTGGACGCAGGAACATAGGACACATCTTTAAAGCAGAGTGGAGCTGCACACGGTGAAAAACAATAAAGTAGAGGGATGCGGGAGAAAGAAGAGAAAAAAAACTTGATGGTCTAGATATGAGCAGATGCAACTGGGCTGCAAGGCTCAGCTGTTTTGGGTCTTTACCAAAGAACTTCATCCAGACTTTATCAGTGCTACCGTCAGGAGGTGGTTGACCAAGGCTGTCCCTGTGACAGTCTTTGGACTTACATCCTGTCAAGGTCGCTGCCCAGGTCAGATGCCACTATTCTTACAGAATGTAAAGAACGACAAAGGTCGACATCAGACAGCTGGAGTCGCCGGGGAAACTACACGCAATATCATCTACCAGCATAAGATGGATATTCTGACCCATCCAGAATATGGGACATAAAGTCAGACTTTGTCTTTTTTAACTGATTGCATCAGCTGGATTTTACAACAACCTGACAATGTATGCTGACAAAAGAGGGAAGACAGCAGGTGTGTTGGTAGTTTAGTGGACGGTTGGCTGGGTGAACACCAGCACCCCCCTGTTCTACGTTTCGCTTCATACGAAAGTTTCTCGGCTATTGAGAAACGACTGCTTGCTGGACGTGTGGAAGTTTGAAATGTTTTTATCTTATTTTATCCATTCACTAACGTTTGACTGCAACATAAGTAATGTGCCAGGAAGCCACACGATGAAGATTACCGGACATTGCGTGTGCTGCAAACAACTATGCCACTCTTCATGGGGAGTAGTTGCCATGGCATCTTTGCCAGCAATAAAATGTTTTAAACATTCGTCTTTCTCTGACTTTAGTTGATTAAATATTTGAAAGCGTGACCAACATGGACTGAATGTCTTTGTTCACTTCCTCCGCTGCCATCGCAAAGCTACAATCACGGCAGACTACATTCTTGATGTCATCATTCCCAACTCCTCCTCCTGTTTGCTGACTGGCCCAGTTGAGATACATCCTGAGAAATCCAGCTCAATGGGAGAAATCCCAGACTGAGAACTGAAGAGAGATGTGAATCTTGCATAATTGTGTAGTAAGGCAGTGGCCAGGCTAGAGTAAGATTGGTTGGTGTCATTTTTCAGTATTATTAATATTACTATTAATATTACTCCTCTTGTGTGGGGATGGGAGTCTTAGGCTTCTGATTTAACTGAAGGATGGAGTGACCTTGTGTTCTCACACAGAAATAAACTTCCACTGCTAGAAGGACAGCTCTCTTGATCATTTCACAGCAGTAAATAGACTTTTCTTGGCAGAATGATGAGCTCCTAATGTCTAGGGAAGACATAACGCTATACTTAGTGTTTCAGAAACTGCCTTTGGCTTTCAGCTCCGTTTTAAAAAAAAAATCTGTGCATGCATTCATTTTCTACGCCTGCCTTGTCCTGCTGAGGGGTTTTACGGTTTATCTTTCTCCAGAGGTCAATAGGCGAGAGGCATTCATGTACACACTAAGATGTTATGTCTCCTGTTAGTCTAGTTTAGGATTTGAACCCAGGACCTTCTTGTCTGACTTGATTCTGGGATTCGTCTGTGTTCTGGATTATACCTCCTGAAAAAGAGCCAGACCGGCTCTCTCCGCTCCACTTTAAAAATAGTAAGCTATGTTTCCGCATTATTTCCGCTGAGTTCAGAATCAAGTCTGTTGAAATCACAGCAGACCTTCACTTTCTGCTTTTCATACATTGTTTAAGAAAAGTCCAACAACCTCTAGAAAAAGGCACCGTCCACCCAAGACCTCGCAAGAATAAGTGGGTATCCATAATGGATGGATAGATGAACAAATACTGACTAAGTTTGATCAAATTAGATATGCTAACCTTTCTACATGACCTCGATTTTTTTTTTTCAATCAGTGAATACGTTTAGCAGTACAACTATGAGGCTTTGGAAAAGTCTGAATACTCTTGAATTTTTCTGCAAGCTTCCACAGATTCTCAGCTGGATTTTGTCAAGAGTTCTTGGTTTTGCTGTAGGTCTTTGGAGATTTTTTTCACTGAGCTGCAGTTTCCACTGTTTTGGGAAAATTGCAGTCTGTGATTATACAGAAGAGTTATGGATTCGACACATTGGACTGACGCAACTTTTTATGAAGTGTGATGCGGTGAGAGGTCTAGTGGAGCCAGCTGCACACTGTCACAAAAAACAAAAACAAACCATCATCCTCCTACTACTTCCTGTCCTCGTCTTCGGTGTTTCCGCCAGTAGTAACATCCGGCTGCTGTTGATGTGATGCGGGAAAAAAAAACTGTTTCCGTTGCAGCTTTGAGAAACACGTTTAATTTGATACAGCTGAAAATCCACCTCATCCTACCGCACAAACTTTTCACTGAAAAACGTGATTTTTCTCTAGATTGCCGTGTTTCCAGTTAAGAACATTTATTTTTGTAATTTCAATTTGCACAAATCCATGGCTAGTGGAAACGCAGCTACTATTGGTTCCCTGCTCTCCCTCAACAAGCAGTCACTTGGGAGGACAACAGTTGCATGCAGGGTGAAAGCGGAAGTCCCGCTGAGACCGCGCGTCCCGCACAACGCCGTGTTTGTTGAAGTTTAGTGCTTAACTCGACAGAACGAGAATGGGTGTTATCAGAGAAACCGGACGTTATTGACCGCTTCCCCTTTTCAAGTCAACAAAGAAATCGCATCCATGCGAATTTAACTCGCTCCCTCCTCAGCCTCGCTGAGAGGCTTTGATGTTTCTCCGTCTCCTCCCTCCCTCTCTCTGTCCGCCTGCCTGCCTGGGTGGAGGTGGAGGTGGAGGTGGAGCGGTAATGTGATGCAGGGAAGCGATCGGAGCGAGACGGAGCTCTGACAGGGAACCCAGGTTCACACCAGAGCGCCTGATGCTGCTCGCTCACATGCACTGACATGGGCACGCAGAAACCCCACACAGATTCCTAGGTGAACACACACACACACACACACACACACATTGGGAGCGGCTTATGAGATGTGCACCTCAATACCAGCCGCTCAGCATAGCCCATCTAAGAAAAGGTAAATTGAATTTTACAGGCACAAAGCCGACTCCCCTGCGGTCTTTAGAGAGAGAGAAAAAACGCTCCACTTTGTGAGTCTAAAGCTTTTTCAGAGGCTTTCGTCTCTTCCTCGCTCACCCCACTCCTCCTCCTCCCCTTGTCTCTCGCCTTCTCTCTCTCTGTGGGGGGACCGATGGTGTGAGAAACGCTGATCGATATGCTCATTAAAGAACTGTGTCTTTGGGAGGCCTGCAGAAAGTCCGCACAAAGAGCACAGAGAGAGAAACGCTGCACTGATAAAAAAACAAAAAAAAACAACAACACACAGAACACAGTCCAAACAATGCTCTGCAAAAATAAAGAAAAAAAAAACCCTCGTTACTTCTCTTGCTCTGTTTTTTTTCTCAACTTTTCCTCCTCCTCTCCTGCTGCCTGTTTGCTTACTCAGAGATGCAGTTAGAGCACTTTCATTCTGCCTGGGCAGAGGATTTTCCAATCTGTCCGTGGCTCTATTATTAGACGTTTCCCAAACATAGCCTGTGTTTCTGTGTTGAGTTTAACACAAACAACCACCAAGCTAGTCATTCTGCCCACACAATTAACCTATCCCCCCCCACCACCACTCTTCCCACCCCCACTCCGAGTCACGGCGAAACACGCAGTTTGAGATGTTAACTTCTAATTAACAACAGCACCGCCGCCCACCACGTGTGCGCGCGAGCGAGCGTCTGCGTCGGGCGCGAGGGATAAACACCGACAGGTGGAATGAAATCTCCCATCTGTTCAGGATCCACCATATGCATTTCAACACCGGCGTCAGGGTTGCCGGGCCAGGTGACACAGAGTGAGATTGACGCTGTTCCATTTTGGCAGCCTGCGGTTTGTTTGGGTTGTAGAGGTGCGAGCAGAGGCTGAGCACAACGTCCCACTCAATCTGAAAAGGTTGCTCGACTACCAATGTGTTCTGAGAATTTACGGTGCTGTGGATTTTACTGATTTCCACCCTCACTTACGAACTGATTTTAATACAAAAGAAGACTTAAGTCAGGGGTCTCAAACTCCAGTCCTCAAGGCCCGGTGTCCTGCAACTTTTAGATGTGCCTCTGCTGCACCAGCTGAATAGAATAATTAGGTCATTAAGACTCTGGAGAACTGATCTACACAAGGAGGAGGTCATTAAGCCATTTCATTCCAGTGTTTTGTACCTGTGGCGCATTTAAAAACTGTAGGACAGCGGCCCTCGAGGACTGGAGTTTGACACCTGTGACTTAAGTAAAAGCCAAAACGCTATTTTTTAAAATGAGGATATGTATTAGCCAAAAAAGAAAAACAATCATCAACTCAAATTGCCCTCCGAGGTCGAGCCAAACCGCTGAAATCTGTTCTCGATGACGATGTCACAGTGGCATAATAAAAATCGTGTCATTTTGTTCTCATCTGCCCTGTCTTGTCATAAACCCTGTGGCGAACTTTGCACCCCACTTTCTTTTCCATATGAAACTGTTGGGTGACTGGTCAGAATTTTGTGGATGCGTTTATGGAAAAACCAGCTCCAACTACTCAACCAGCAGAAGTCGGTTGTTCAGCCAGAGAGCAGGATGCGTAGTTTCAATGCCCCCTCATACTTGGGCGTACTGTGCGCATTCTGTTAGCTGCCAGACTCTTGACTGTCCGCACACGGTTGGAATTTCGTGGTTATTTCATTCTTCTCCTGCAATACGAAAGCATACTAGCAAATTTGTTGAGCTAGCTGGACCCCGTTTCCAACTAGCCAAAACACAACCCTCTGGGTTGCACGACGTTGTGCCTGGTTGAGCCGACTCTCCACCTCATCAGCTCGGTGTTTTATGCAAGACAGTTCGATGTGTAGTTTACAGTGGCTCACTGAGTACGCCGCTGTAAAAAATATACAGTTGAGCAGACATGTCTGGCGGAATAGTCCACCTTGAGTACGCTGGGTGAAGTACGCCAGAGACTCTTGGGCTCCTTACAGCGGAACTATCTGTGGTGGAGAAGAAGTAGGCTTCATACTGAAACAATAAACTTCCTCTGCATGATTCCGGTTGTACGCAGCGGGAGAAAGTCCCACCGAAGTCTTCTGTTCACCTTGTTTTTATTTTGTTTTGTTGTTTTTGATTTCATGGAAAATAAAAAGTGATCTGGCAACTTGTCAATCATTACTTTTCTCCTTCTCCGAACTTGTGAACTCGTAATAGTAACTCTTCTCTTCTGTCCTTTACCACACATATGACAGAACACCACGAGGGGTGTCACAGGAGCTCGGCTCGGTGGGTACCGTGGATCGTGGAGAGTCTGTGCGAAAGCGGACGTCAATGTTCCCTCTAATTTTTCATGTGTCTGGGCATACACACAGGCTCCCTGAGTACACTGAGGACCACTGTGAGCAACATCAGCTGTGCGCACGATGGCCACACACCAGTATTACACCTGTTATAAATCTGGGATCATAGAAAGTTACATGGCTTATTAAAAGAATCAGATTACAGGAGCAACTTCCATTAGTTTGCTTTTAATATAAGTGATTTGCCCCACTTGGAATGAAAAAAACAAAAACATTGCTGTTCATGAGATGCATAGTATGTTGTATATAAGAGTCCTGCTCTGGCCATGGTGAGAAATGAGACAATTTCACCTTTGAGACAAAACTTTTTGTTCACATTAAAACATTCACATTCTGCACAATGAAATGTGTGCTCTAGCTTGTGATAGTGTGTAAATTCTTGTAACTCTTTGTCTTAAAATATTTAATTACGCAGTTTTTTCACGTCTGTCTTTCTTTCTCACCTCTCCGGTGGTTGTGACGCTCGAGGTAGTCCAACTTCCACTCAGTCCACATTCTTCCCTCTGAAAACTCGCTTGCTACTTTGGCTTCGCTGCATGTTTTGGCTGGACCTTTAAGTGCCTCCAAAACCTCGTAAATGATTGTGCCACAGCATTTGTGAGGCAGTTCAGTTCAATGCCAGTAATGTGCTATCAGGGAGCCTCACTTGTTATCAGGAATACTAACACTATCTATGGTTTATGAAAACCTTTAAAGTCTCTCTCTCTCTCAAAAAAAAAAAAAAATCCCAGAACTAAAGTGAATTAGTCGTATTTCCATCTGTTGGTTTGGAGCGAAACAGCCGGGCTACGCAAACGTGTGGAAATGATCTCAGATGCAGACATCCCAGCAGCGGAAACAGAAGACCAGTTCAGTGAGGTAAGTGTGTGCTACGTCACAACGTACTATGTTTCCATTGCCCCTTCAGCGCGTTAACTCTGTCGGAAGAACCAACAACCACATTAAGTGAGAGTAAAAATATTTTTTGCAAAATTGAGGAAATTGTTTAGAATTTGACCATCAGCCTTTTCTGAAGTCTTACTTGAAAATGCGCATGCAGAAATATGATTTAAACACGGTAAGAAAAGTTAGGAAGAAAGGTTTTAAAGAGAAAAAGCCAATAAAAGCAGGAGATTTGCTGCAACGATCTGCCCACCCTGTGTGATGCTGTTCACAATAGAAGTGTGCTTGAGTTTTAGGTTTGCACAGTCAGGAACCTGAGTGCTTCTCTGAAATCGCTGCTGGACTTCTTTTTCCTAGCTAAGAAAACAGCTTTTAGCAGTTTGTTGATCAATGTTTGTTCGTAAGGCCGAGGTATTTGCAGTGTTGCCTCCACAGCAGCAGAACAGCTTTCTACTGCCAATTAAATCCGTCCTCTCTGCTGACACTTTTAATACTCTCCAGAAGACAGATTTTTTTTTCTCTGTGCCTTTTAACTCTCTGGCTATATTAACATTTTACTATTCCTTTTAGGGACTCATTGCTTTACCAGGATTTATTTCTGTTTTTTTCTCTTTTTGCAAACTTTAATGTCTCTGCCGTTTCTCTTTAGGGTAATTTAGTTTCTTCTGTTTTGCTGTGTGTAGCTGCTGTCACCGTGGATTAATGTTGTTTACAACACTTCGGTCATCTCTGCTTATTATAAATATGCTTTATAATGAAGCTAATTTGATTTAAACCTGATTTGAGCACAGAGAGAACTCATTTTCATACACCCTGGTCTCAAGTTGGATGAAAATGACTTTAAGAAAGACAGAACCTTGTTGAAAATGAGAGCAACTTAAAGAGTGCCTTAAAAAATATTCCTACCCATTGAACTATTTTATATTTTATCACATTACAGACATACTGTAGTATTCAATAGATTTTATTACTAAGAGAGTTTTTGAAAAAGAAACTTCTGAGTCAACAACTTAAATTGTCCTCTGGAAATACAGTAAAGGATCTGAGTTTCTGACCTAGCCTGTCCAGGGCCTTCCTGCACAATGCCACTCGATTCTCATCCCCTTCACTGTGAGCTCTCTCCCATTGAGCTGGAGGAATCCATTGAATTTCTGGAGGAAAATACCAAGCCAATCACCATACAGAAGAGGTTCTTATTGATGACGCTGATTTTCTGCGCTTCGTTAGAATTAAAGTCTCTCGGTAGTTTTAGCTGTTTCAGTGGGGGAAGTGAACAAAGTTGTTCGGTCCATGTTGACCACGCTTCCAAATATTGAATTCATGCTGACAGCCACGTCGCTCAGCTCAGCACTTCTCTCTTCGCAGTGGAGGATGGTTGTTTGCAGCTCAGGCATTTTCCGGTAATCTTTATAATGTCAAAGTGGTGCATTACGTATATCATGGACAAAAAATTGGCTATGTTAGCAAGCAAAAATAGCCGAGGGTCCAGACCCTCTGTAAGAAGCGAAGTGCATGACAACGGGCTGGCTGGCTATGTCATGAAGACCCATTAAACAGGTTTGTAGGATTTAAAACCGTCACCCTGGAATGTTGTCAAAAATAAATATTAAAAGCCTTCAGCTTATGCAAAATGCTGCAGTAAGAAAATTAAAACAAGGGATCATACTTCTCCTTTTTTAGCTTCCCTTCATTGACTACCTGTCAAATTCAGAGAAGAATTTGAAATTCTTCTTCTCACATATGAAGCGCCTTCATACACCAGAGATCTGATTTCTAACAGAGCACTTTGCTCTCAGACTGCTGGTTTTATTGCTGGTTCCTAGAACGTGTTAACGTAGAATGGGAGGCAGATCTTATTGCTCGTTTCCCCTGGATCCCAGTTTTAGTCTGTGAGGTAGACACCCTGTCTAGTCTGAAGATGATGCTTAAAACTTTACTTTTGGATAAAGCTTCTAGTTCGACTGGCCTATCTTCAATAACACACAAAAGCTGACAATCTGCTTCTGCATGTGAACTAAAATGCTGGCAAAGGCAGATTTCATATTTGTTCTGAATCAAATTGCAAAATGAAACTGCATGCCATAATACTTTCCTATTTTCTTTATAGTAAGGCCTTTTATATGCACAATCTTAACTGCAGATTTGATCATTTCTAAAACAAACACAGCTGTACATTATTTACCAATCTACTGCTAGCATGCCTTGATGTAGAACATCGGCACAGGAAGAACAGAGATTTCTAAAAAGGTGAGGTTGCGATCCAGAAAAGATGCACATAGTAGTGATGGGTTCTGTGGATGATCCACTAATGTTGCTGTGCTCTTTGAACACACTCTCGCTGTTTTAAATAATCACCAACGCAGCCTACTGAGTGGAGTGCAAATTACTACGGGGTCGCAATCGAGCAAACTCTCTGATAATTAGGAGCGGATAATTTACTAGCGACACAGGCTCTACTTGTTTTCTCAAATAATACGCTACTAGAATGATGAAGCATTTATACCACTATTATTACAGTCAGTGGAAAAGTTTTAAGAAGTTTTTCTTTGTTTGTTTTTGCAATAAAAGAAAATATTACCAGCTGAGCAGCCAATGATGAAAAATGGGGAGATCTCCCTTTCAAAAACATTATTGTTACAAGAAGTGAAAAAAAACTATCAAGCACCAGCAGGACTGAAACTATTATTGAATCTGTTGAGAGCAGTTACAAAATCCAACAGCTGCAGAGAGGAAGGACCTGCGATAACGTTCCTTTGTGCACCTACGATGCAGCAGTCTGCGTTTACATCAACCATAAAATTGAGTAAATTGAAATTATGACAATCGGAACAGATGTATTTTGCAAAACTGCACTGGAAGCATTTTTTTTCGCATCACATAAGTCACATGATCAATAGCCAGTTTACTACTGGTGGAAATGCTGAAGACAATGGCAGGAAGTAGTAGGAGGATGATGGTTTGTGTGCCACTGGCTCCACCAGACCTCTCACAGCATCATAGTTCATAAAAAGTTGCTGTGTGTCATTCCAACTTGTTGAATGCATAGTTCTTCTGTAAAATCATAGATTACAATTTCCCCAAATCGACACATACGTAGCCGCTCCAGTAGGCGGGGCTTGATGCTCCTACGCTTGAATAAGATGCTGACGTCTCCTCTGATAGATGAGCGCTACGCCATGGCTGAATTATGAATGCCGGTATATCTTGTGTAACTGTTTACATCGGTCACTTCCATGATTTTTAATGACTTTATTGCTCATTCAAGTGATTTTAATTGAATCTCTTATTTAATGGAAACACCACAATTTGGACATTTTTGAAAATCAGTAGTAAATAACACACAGCATGCTCAAGAGAGTAACATTACATAACTGTGAGCCATTTCAGCGGAGTCATGCCACAGGACAACAATCACAAAAAGAAAGTCAAATCTCTAACAGAATAGCTGAAATAGAAAAAGAAAATAGGTTGACTTGTGACAACACAGGTTATTGTTTTCAGGAGATTTGTTTTATCACTAATCTTTTTAGCTATGATACATGCCTTGTAAATGTACTTGGTGCATTAACCGTGATTAGTTATAGCAAGCAGCCACTGAAGTGGAAGTAAGAATAACTCTAACTCTAGTGTGTTGTCAGCAGCAGAGTGATCCAAAACATGGTCAGATAATGACAGATGGCTTCCCGAACACAAACGGACCTTGTTCCATGGCCACCATGCGGCTAATTTTCAGAAGGGAACCATAAACTAAAGTATCAATCTTATCATGCTAGCATTTATCCAATACTGATACCAACTTGGAATTGATGTCAATATTTTTGGATCAATCTGCCCTCCTCTAATTAGGGTAAAAATACTTATTAGTTAGCTGGATTTTTTCCCCCGACCACATGAATGTGTGTGAGATTATGCTGCTGCAATAAAATAATACATGAATTCATATGAACACTTGTTGCACGTCTTTATGTAAAATCAACTTTTTGGCGCTTTACATCATGGCATAATGTTATTCCATCTTCAAAAACATACATGAAAGGTTGATTTAATTATTTGTTTGAGAAATGCTTGAATCTCCCACGGCAACCAGACATCCGTGCCATAATCCCTGCTTACCCAAAGCTCCCCCCTCTGAGCTTTAGCCGCCTGGCCTAGCTTTCACCCCTCCTCTAGACTAGCGGCAGCAGCGAACTCCTGGTGGAAGTGTACGTCAGCTAAGCTCATCCAACGTTCCTAAAACAGGTTATGAACAGCATCATGGAGGAGCATTGTTATGATGAAGGGCGGAAGACAAGAGTAGGCTCTTCTTAAAGAGATAAAGGCCAATTTCAATGGAACAATTCAATGTTGCAGCGTTGATTGATTTGCTGATACAGACATTTAAAACATGTCAAACGCTGTAATGCGCATCTGACGCTAACATCTGAACAGACAAATTATCAGCATGTGTAAATGTTGGTTGCATTCTGCATCTTTTCAGATGGGTAAGTAATACTAACATTTTTAAAAATCCTTTCTGAAGAAAATGATTTTGGGGGGAAAACATACTGCTGTCTGTGGTAGCTTCTCTTCATGATATTGATGGGCGTCTAATATCTTTGTTGTGACTATATCTGCTTTCGTCAGATAGTGACTAGTTAGTTCCTGGCAGTTGCCAAGGTGAAAACTACTGATTCCCGGATGTATGATTAAAAACTTTGCATTCTGGTAAATTAGACAGAACAAACATCACAAAAGCTGAATATGACATGAAACCCCACAGAGTTTAGCAAACTAATGGAGAAAAATCCACCTTTGATTTCACAATCTAAAGCTTTTATGCTTTAGGTGAGGTGCTGGGTTTCCTTTTATTTCATCCAAAAATATAAGAAATCTTTTAAGACTGTAAGGACACAATAAGGACATCCTAAAAATTAGCTTTGCATTATTTAGCTTCTTTTGACTAGCTTTCATTATTTAAAAAAAAGGGTAGAAAATCACATTCTTCCCAATTAATGGATTGAACACTTTAAGTTTGGCAGATTGAAACATAATTCTACCCATAGTTATTTATCTGATTTTGCTGGATGAGGTGTGGACAGAAGACAGCGTCTGCCAGTCAAGAACTCATCATTTTCGGACACATGTGCGTCGCTTTTCTCCCCCTGGAATCACCTGTCAGCCACTCGTCGGTTCCTCTCGGGGTTTACCTCCCTTTGGAAATACGGTGAACCACGTGATTGGCATTCGAGGACAACAAAGAGCGCCGCACGGTTGATTTATGTTGGAAATCTTAGCCTAACCGTTTTGCATGTGACGGCAGGATTGGCACTGTTCACACTCCTTTGTGACACATGGGCTAGCATACATTTTACACAGAGGTTGAACTTCAAAGATATTGGCTGTGGTCATCAAAAGCTGAATGAAAGAAATCCTGATTTTATTTGTATTTTTTGTAGAAACTTAACAGTTAGCTGGTGTGTCTGTTCTGATAAGGTTGCATTACCATAGGTCATTCTGGACAGCTGAGAACAAAAGCTTCAGTCAGAAGCTCTGATGCCTGACAGGGAATTTTGCACGTTTTATCCTTCCAGTGCTGTGGTTCAATAAATCTGAAGGACAGCGAAAGGTATCTAACCTTAACAGAGATCTTCCCATTTAATTAAATTCAAAACAAAAAGCTTCCTCTGACTTTCAGGGATCTCAGATATAATTTGAAATGTGTGCCCTTGAAATTGATCTGAGACTCGTATCCAAAATGAACGTTTTCCATCGAACATCATTGGTCAAATTTATTGATAAACCCTAGGAAGTAAATATTTCTTTGCTCACAATCATGTGAGTTTTAGTTTAAAAATTAAACAATGAAGGCAGTTTTTTTTTCTTGTCTATCCCTGAAACTCCACCGTGTTTACCTTCTTGATTTGGCAGCATTTTGGATGCTTTTGGTTATAAACAAAACGTTTAGGATCAGACAAGGCAAGGAGGACTAAAGATTAGACTGAAGATTAGAAATGCTTACTCACTCTTCTGGTTTTATCAAACTGCCTCTCACTGAGTCAGCTTTGTAAGAGCGTCCTAGAACATCCTGTGGCAGAATTCTCTGACGAAACTATCTGTGAAGAAACCCAACCCTCTTTTCCTTGTAATGATAATAAAAAGCAGCTGAGAGGTGAGAGCCGGTGGAGTTGATCCCAGACAGTTGTTTGACTGCGGTTCTCAGTGTCTGGCTTCTCTCACCTCTTCTGCAGAAGAGTAACTTGTGCCTCTGGTTGATTCCTTGCAGGTTGGGAACTAAAATAGACCCAACATGGAGGACTTTTTTTCTCTTTTGCGTTCTCTCACAATAAGGTACTGATCACTTACTGCAGCATAATTGGATACTGTAAGTTTTTCTTACGGTTGCTATCATACTTTCTGCTATTATATAAGGCTCCTAAGGTTTTTCCATGTATGTTAATATCTCGTTGTGAAATATCTGAAGTTTTCTGTCTTTTTCTTTAGGACAGAAATGCACCACAAACCTACAAACAGAAACCTTCCGTAAGAAGGAAAGAAATAAAAACTACATCCAAAGTATTTGGACTATTTCTGAGTTATCATCACAGGATAATGAGACATCTGACAGTTTTGACTGCGTCTCTTGTTGGTCTGAATGGTTTAAAGGGCCATTTTCATGGGCAGTTACATCTCAACCTTCCACAAACACATAAACATCCAGTGAATAAATGGATTTTCAGTCAGTTTTTTGCACCAAGGAGTTAATAATAAACACATTTTCACTGGGGCTCTTAAAATGTGGATATATTTGAAATTTTTAATTGACATTTATGACTGCATACAAACTTGACCTGCAATGATATTGCAGTAAGCATATTGCGAGGGAACGCAAAACGTGTTGCGAGGTAACGCATTGTTTTTAACAATGTTTTTTTTTTTTAACAAAGTTAAACTCTAGTCCTGTGATTCTAATATTGCGTCTTTGCCTTGTGAGGTAGAGATATCGGTACTTCCAATAATGAAGGACCGATAGGAATTTATTCAGTTCAGGTTTGCGCGAACTGAACGTACCACTTCATAGTAAAAGGCCAACTTTCAACAACACTGATTCAAACATGAGGAACGTGGCTGGGAGCGCACTTCCATCCGTGCCTCTGGTTTTGGTAGTTGGATTTGCCAGCTCTGGTTGCCTGGGTTACAGCCTCCCCTGTGGACGGTCATCTTGCTGTTGCTATGCTAATGAGAGTATATCAAAGTCAGGAGCACAGCCGCCTGTCAATGTATGCGTTGCGCTCGCAGGGGTGTGTGTGTGTGTGTGTGTGTTTAAACAGCCTTGACACCGCGGGGTCATCCAAAGGCCGGAGCTTTTAACTTGGAATGTCACACCAATTAAAAATTTGCAAAATTAGGCGAGCAGTATGAGGAACTTTGCATTTTATTCATTAGGTATGGAACTGCTCCTAATGAGATTTCTCTCTCAGCGTTGTGACTCTTCCTCCACCTCTGCTGACTCTCCCTTTTCACCCGACGCTGTTTTATTATTTACATCCCCATCTCTGGCTCTTTTTTGGCGCACTTTATCAGTTTAATCAGGCTGCGTGGGGGAGACGGAGCGGGGTGATACGACGTGCGTCATTTGCCCGGCCTCACAGTAATGCATCTTTATTAGGCTCCCAACATCAGCCCAGGAGACGAGTCTCTGCTATCACTGTCAATTAGCGAGGCGGGGGCACCGGGGGGAGGCGCCTGGCTGCTCTTTATTAATATCTGCAAACAACCACATAACACTCAGACGTGTAGAAAGAGGCCTTCTCTTTATTAAAACACACACGGAGGCGCGGCGTCATCAGGCGGCACAGCTTTAGGATTCATTAAGCCACAGAATTGAAAGAAGAAAAAAAAGAGAAGAAGAAGAAGTGGGCTGCAAAGAAAAAGAGAAGGAGAAAGCTTGGCTTTAATCAGGACGAGGACAGATATTACATTATCGTTTCATCATGGCTTTCTGGCAATATGGCTTTTTCAATCAACGGAGAGACACATTATTTATTCATAGATGCATTTTTAAAAAGGCACAGCAGATACAGCGCAGCCAATCTCCACAGAGTTTACACAATCAAATATACATGAATACAATATTAGTGGCGAGGTGGAGGGAGTGGGTGGGGGGGTAAATGAAACTTTATTTGTATGGAGAACAAGGAGTGAAAACGGCAGAAAGGATTAGAGGAAGGAGAAGTTTCACAGCATTTCTGCTCTGCTGAGATTTCAATTTGATTTGCAAAAAATGCAGAAGGCCGCATTAGCATGTTTCTGCGTGTGTTTAGGGGTGTGTGTACATTCAGTGGCGGGTGCGCGTGTGTGTGTATCGTCCGGCTTTAAGGCTGCTGTCTCTGTAATGAGGCTTTGCTGCAAAGCGGCGCTCTCCAGGACTCTCGATGCGTTCTGCATTTCAAAGATGCTCTCTGCCGCGCCAGGCGGCGTTTCCCATTATATGTGTGTGTGTGGATGTGTGTGTGTGTGTTCCATCACAAACACACACACGCAATATACCACACAGGTTGATCTGTCCCAAAGGACTGATTGGTGGGTTTCGTGAGTAAAGCATGAGCTTGTCAGCGACAGAGCGTTTTCTAAAGCTCTATTTCTGCCTCTTCGCTGTTCTTCGTCTCTCTCTTTCTCTTGCTCACATTTTCTCCCCTTGCTCGCTCTGTTCTCCACCTCCATCTCCCTCAGCGATCTTCTCTGACCTCATGTTTATGTATCTCGCTATGTCGGGGCTGTTCATCAATGTTGCTCTGTCAAAAGGTCCCTTCTTGTTTTGTTTTTTTCTTGCTCGTTCCATCTCAGCTTTGCTTGTTTCCCACAGCAAAAGGCCCTGAGATATGAATAATATAAGAACTCCACAAACGGGAGAGAGCGCAACACTTTTACTGTGGTGTGTGTTTTTGGATGTGTGTACAAAACTGGGGTGAAAAAAGCTGCAAAAGAATCTTTCCAGAGTAAATGGGAACGCTCACAGAGACGGTTTTCAAGGCCAGACGGCGGAAAACAAACATTTAGCGTTTGTTCCCGATGGCTCTGCGAGCAAAGAAGAGAAAAACTCTGTTGGTTAAGAGATATCCTAATTGAGGAAAATGCTTTTCAAACTTTCTCATATTTTATTTCAAACTTTGTGGTGTTTCTCTGGGACTTTAATGTGATAGACCAGCAAAAGATGGTGCGCACTGGTAAAGGTCAACCCATTCATTCTAACAACTGTTTTTTGTCATTTAAAGATTGTGACATCTTTAGTTCCGTCCATCTTCCTGCCCAGTTTGTCATGTTCCCTGTTCTTGCTGGACGTTGCGTGGGGAATCATCCCCTCAGCATTACGCTACCACCATTATGCTTCTACATAGGGTTGGTGTATTCACTGTGATATGTGGTAGCAGTTTTCTGAGGCGTCACCTACCTGCCAAAAACCATTTCCATTTATTCACTGGCTCATGGATGCAGTATGACTCCCTCCACCCTTCCTTGCGCTTTTTACAAAACGTTGTACTCATGCTATGTGTTCAGTGGGTGTACTTAGCACTTGGGGTGGTCATTTTTCAGATTTAAATGAGTGGTTGGGTTTTCAGCTCAACTCTGGGACGAAGTCAAAAAAGAAGGTAAGTCAAAGAAAAAATGTGTTTATTTTTTTTTCCTTTCCTGTTTTTGACCTCGTATTCTTTTTCACCTACTAGATGTCACCAGATCGGAGCTGAAAACCAATCAATCACAAGTCATATTTAGAGATTTTTTACCACCTTCTTAGTGCCACCTTGAATGAAATTTAAGACAGAAAAACTATATTATATGTTTTATTCAGTGGTGTCAGAGTGAACGGGCATCTGACCAAAGTTAAAGCCATACAAGAAAATACTATGTGCTTTATTTTTGTTCACATTACCACTATGTCGTTGTTCCTGTTGGTCTGTCACATACAACTCCAAATAAAACACTTTGTAGTTTGTGTCTCTAATGTGACAAAATATGAAATAGAGTATGAATTAGGGCTGTCAAAATTTGCGCATTACTTCACGTTATTTTAGCGTGGTTACATTTTTTTTAATGAGCAATTAATTGCACAGGTTTCTGTACTTTTTGGACGTCACCTGTGCTGCAGAGTTTTAATATAATTTCCTTTATTTTCCGTAGCTGGTTTTCTATCGGACTAATTTCTCTTTCCTTACAAAAGTAATCTGTGAAAACAGCTGGAGAGCGGACAGGAGCGCATTGTGAGTATCGGCGCTGTGAGCGCAACAGGCAGAACCTCAACAATTGTTGACAATTGCTGTTGCCAACAACAACTGAATGCATCATTTTACATTCACGAGAGAAGTAACACACATGCTGCGGAGAACAAATAAAAAAAGATGAACAATGATAAACACAAAAGCATCAACGACATGAGAAATAATCCCGTGTACTGTGTGTTACGTCCTGTTTTAATCAGTCCTAATAAAAACATTTAGAACTCATTAACTTGTAATTTTTTTAACAACTAATTAATCGTGATTAGTTCACAGCAACCCTGTGATCAATCAGATTAATAACTTTAATCGTTTGTCAGCCTTGGCATAAATACATTTACAAGAAACGGTCTTGTTGGAGATGAAGCGGGAAGCGCTTAGAGAGTTGACTCAAAAAGCGCCAGCGCCGTCTTCGCGTCGTCACTGTTTCCTAGACGGAACGAAGCCTTCAAGAGCAGATCGGCTCATTAGCGGCCATGTTGGATGGCTCTTGATGAATGTTATCACCCTCTAATGAAAAGTATTGTCCTTAAGCACGGGTAAATCAAATGGAGTTTAAATCGCACGCTTCATCAATGAGTGAAGAGGTCCCTGATGAAGGACTGGACCCCCTGGTTCCAGGGAATAACCCCCCACCATTCACCTCAGGGGGAATCAAAGTCTCATTTAGCCGCTGCTCGATAGCCGCTGCAGTATTGACCAGTTCTGGCAGAAGTGTGAGAAAAATGAGTGAGAAAAAAAAAGAGTGAGAGGAAAATGTGAGGTGAAGCAGGAAAGTGAAGGAGAAAAAAAGAGCGAAGAATCAATTTATCGCTTCTGGCTGATCGTGGTTTGGAACCAGCTGTGTGGGACACTTAACCTTTGTTCCAGCCCTCTGGGCAATGTGTAAAAGTTTTCCTCGCACAATTAAAAAAAAAAAAAAAAAAAAAGCAGCTTAATCCACACTACTCACAGTTTACTTAGTTTAAAATCCTGGATCAGCAGCTGTGTGAAATAAGTTCCCGTAGCCCAGAGCGGTTGTGCAAGTTGTTCAGTATTTCCGAGAACTCCCTTAAAGATGATGGTATAAAGTTCCAATCTCACTCAGCATCTTATTTAACCTTCAGCCCACTACAACCGAAGGCTGCAGGATATGTTCGAAAACTGCAACAGACACGAACTGGATATTTTAAATGAATATTTCCTTTACTTTATGGGGCTTTTTTAGAGCAGAGTTAGTGTCAGTTTTTATATAAATATATTGTCTATGTTTCTCATTCTCCTAAATTTTTTCCAGACGCAATCCCCATGGTGACAATCATCCAGCTAATGATGAACATAATGTCAGTTGTAATATTTATAAGATGTAAGGTATGAATGACTATCCAACCAAATGTTCTACAAAGTTAAACCTCACTGTCACTCAGTTGCCTCCTTGTTTCACTTGTTTACTTCTACTGCTGGGTGTCAGATTCTATTGTTTGTAATTCTGTATTTTCTTAAAATATTTAGATAAATAGTCACAAAGAACATTTATTTTTTTCCTAAAGTTTTGCTTTACATGGCATTTCTACTTATTCTGGTTTTGCCATTTATGCTGAATTGAAATAAATGTAGGTGAGTCACATCAGCCTTGTTCAATCCGCTTTAGTCAAACTGGTCCATTTGCCTCAATGCGCAATCAAACTCTGGTCTCAAAGACTGTTTATCATTAATAAATATGAACTGCAATTACTTTGTCTATACAAAATGCTGCAATATCGATTTATTGATTACATTGATTATTATATGTCAAAAATTTTAATAGCATTTTTTTCCCATGTAAAAACGTTTGTATACATATGTTTCTGGTACACCGTTAAGCCTGACGGACAAGCAACAAACTACTACCACAAAGGCACTTCAGATTGTTTTTTTGGGGTTTTTTGCATCGAAAGAAACGATCTGATTGGATGCTGGAAAAAGGTTTTAGTTGTGTTCAAGCTATGCTAAAAGGAGTTAGCATATTGGTGAAGCTATTCAAGCCTAAACTAGCGTCTCAATGCTAAACATGTAGCATTAACTGTAATGCTAGTGCTACATGTTTACAGAAGTTCTATGAATGATCGCTAGTTCCTGAAACACTGATTGAAACGTAACTAAATATAACTTGGTAACATTATTGTAATCTAAAGCACAACATAATGTGTCTCCACCAAAAAGTACTTTTCACATTTCACCTAAACTTCTCAGACATCCACAAAACCTTCTAGATTGCAAATATTTCATGAGAAATTTTCAAAGCAAAACCTCGAAGGACAAAAAGTCGAACTTTTGTCCTAATTGTAATATATCTGAGTCACTTTCTGCATCTACTGACAGCACCTCTACTAAAACTCTTTGGAATTGAAGTTCTAAATTTCAGTAATTTCTCACAGCCACTCGAGCCTGACAGCGTGGCAATTTCTAAATAAATCATACTTGACTTAATGTCATCACTCCTCAGGCATCGACCGTAACTCTCAAGTGTGTCAGAATTGCTTTTCTATCAGAGACTATTTGCAGCTGGCAGGTGAGCATGGATGGAGATAGGATTGGTTGGGGGCCGGGGGTTTGGAGGTCGGGGCTGGTAATGAACACAGCACAAACCCGAAGGCTGGCACAGCAGGCAGCAATCTAATCAGCTCTGCACCTTATTTTCATCTAGACGTGAAGGGGAATTAGATATTTAACGGTGCCAGTCGCTTCTTCAGAATCACACCGTCAGGTCTGACCGTAGACATCCTGTTAAATGGCTAGATGTGTCCAATACGTCGATGTAGGTGTGCTGATGGTGAGTGTGTGTTTTCGTGCGTGTGTGGGTTAGAGTTTGGAGATGGGGTTTTGGCTGGTTTGTACTCTCTAATCTGCGTTATTAGCATGCCTGCATGTGCTTGTGTTTGATTTCTGCAGACGAGTAGAAATTGGAAATAGGGTGATGCTGAGATGGATAAAGGCCTGTTCTTTTTTCCTCATCTTCTCTGCCACTTGCTGCATTTCCATTTACCATAGAATTGCCGCTAACAGAAAGTACTAAAATAAGTTAGCTTAATGGAAACATATAAATTTTGAAAAAACTCACGTCTTTCGATAAAAAAGTTGTTGTGCTAGGATGAGGTGGTTTTTCGGCCATATGAAAGTGGAAGTAGCTCGAAAAACTGCAGTGGAAATTTTGTTTTCGCATCATACGAGTCACGTGATCGCCAGCCGGCTGTTGCTACTGGTGAAAGCCACGAAGAAGACGAAGGCTGTCCTGTTTCTGTTTATTTCTGACAGTGTGCAGCTGGCTCCACCAGAGCTCTCACAGCATCATAAAAAGTTTGTCAATCTATAACTTTTATGTAAAATCACAGACTACAATTTCCCTAAAACGCTGCATATGTAGCCGCTCCAAAGTAGGCGGGGCTTGTTGCGCCAGCGCCCGACGTCTCCTCCAATGGCTGATAATTGATGAGTGCTGGCGCCATGAATGAATCATTAATATAGCTCTGTTGCTCCCATTATTTTTCATGACTTATTGCTTGAACAGGCTTATTCATGTATGATCTTAATTTTATTTCTTCTTTAATCAAAACACCGCCATTGCGAAATTGTGTTTTTTCCACATTAGCAAAGATACGTTGACATTTGGACACTTTTAAACAGCTTTTATTCCTCACTTTTACTCACTATTCATTTGTTATTACAGTTGTTTAGCATAAATGCTGCAATATACGTGCTTATTTTAACTGGCCACAAATTTTTTAGTGTCAGGTAATGTATTATGATATAAATATCAGATTGATAAAGTCATAATATGTTACCTGATAATAAACCACCACAATCCTCTTCTTAGGATTATTAGAAAATATGTAACATTTTATATTAATCAAACATCAAACTTTGTTTCATATCCAGACTTCTTGTTTTTTGCATTAGTGTCCAGCAGCCAATCAGAAAGCTAAGCATGACAAATAACATGTCACTAAATAATTTAAATCAGGGTTTTTTTGTGATCAAAAAACAGATATTTAAAAGAAAAAAGTAATTTAAAATTTAATTTAAAAAATTTATTGGATAATTTTTTTATTTTTTTTATTTCCTTCAACACCTTGAGGTCTAAAGTGTGAATATGCTTCTCTAATAAATCATACATTTTACCAGGAGGACCCAAAAGGCCAGCCCTGTCACTTCCAACTACAACCTAAAATGTTCCTTTATTCCTGGCTTATTTAACTTCACAGAGAATTAATTTGGGCCATCAAAGGAGATTTAAAAAAATATTGGACATTAAACATTTAAGCCAATATTTTAAAATCTGACTGCTTTCATGATTTTACTGGCTCATTCTATTAAATATTGAGGTATTCATCAGTTCCTAGGTTTCCTTAAAAGGGACACAATATAAGTAAAACTTTGAACATCTAGTGAAAACGATTAAATGGAATATGTGGATCTTGCGGTACTTTTTTTTCTTCTTTGGTTCTAGGATCCAAAGTCGAGAAATACTTCCTAATTAAAAATTGTGGAACCGTGAATGAGTCATGTTTGCATTATAATAATAATAATAATGTTTACATTGGAAGGCATTTCTTTAGAAATTGGCAGTGAATTAAAAAACAGAAGACGAGATTGGTCTGTAAAAAAGGTATTGCAGAACAGCTTATTGAAAGCACAAGTGACAAGAGAATTATCTGACGTCATTTTAACGAAATCTCAAACTATCAGTTTAAGCTAATGCATTTTGTAGAAATTTTACACATCACCTTCTGCCCTATAGTACCTGCGTTTCCATTGACCATGAAATTGCACAAATTGGAATTCTGAAAACAAATTTGCTTAATGGAAACGTTGATCAATAGAAAGCTTTTTGTGCTAGGATGAGGTGAAATATAAATATAGTTTTCAATGACTTGTCACTCAAGCAAACTCATACATTTTGCGATGTTAAATGCATTTCTTAGCTAATGGAAACACTACAAAACCAAAATTATGTTTTTTTGTAAATATTAGAATTATGGGAAAAGTTTTGTGCACATTTGTAATGGAAATGCAGCTAGCATGTCTTGTCAAATGCGCCTCATATGTTTCCTGTTGGAGGGACACCGTAGTGGCCCGTTCATAACTGCAGTCTTTGGTTAAATGACCAGAGGCATAAAGGTACATTACTGGCTAATGTGACAGCATTTTGGAGCTTTATAAGTAGTGTTTACATGAAACGCAGCCACTTGCTTTGGTCTTGGCATGTCATTATTTTATTTTTTTAATTCTCAGAAAAACAGTGCATTTCTAAAACAGGAAGTTAAGAAAATCTTTTCCACCATATGAACTGCTCACATCCCCAGTTAAAAAGAAAACATAACAATCCATTTAAACAGTTGGTTTTCAGTCAACAAGGCAATCTAACCATTTGAGTTTTGCATTGAAGTCTGGCAATTTAGGTAAGTGTTTTATTAAAGGAATAGTCACAATAGTTGGTTGAGGTTTTCCTAAACATTAGCCTTAGGGAAAAAAAAACTGCTAAGAGAGTTAGCTCCTGTAGGTAAATGAATGGTGTTTGTTCACTATTACTGGTCCTGAATTATCCATTTAAGCAATTTGATTCCTGTCAGCTAAGGCACTATCATTAACAGTTTTGGTATTTACTTCTTTAACTCATTGTGTGAGACATAGAAGATGAAAAGCAAGTTATTAAAGTTAAAGATACACAATTTTTTTTTTCAACTCATGAGTTAAAAATGGGACCCAGATAAATTGTGTGCATCTTGTTTCCAGTTGAGACCGACTATCTGTCCAGAATTATACATGAAAACCAAATGGGCAGGAAACCCATTTTATGGAGATGGACCTTATTAGCACTCATACCTGCCCTGTGTCACACACCAGTGAGTAAAAACCACCAAGATCTTATGGAACCTGTAGGCAAAACCACAGAAAGATCCTTTTTGCCATACAGTCCCCAACCACATGGGGGACTATGTTTTGCTTAACATAGGGTTCCAACAAATTCTTGAGCTTTTCCACAGATAACTAAAGCCCTTTTTGCCCAGGCCGGCTCCGTTCGAACAGCATAGCTCTGGTCGTTTCGCATTGAGCTGGATACGTCACGTAAATCAAATTCTTGCTAAAGCTACCGAGGCGATCAAGTTTCCTTCTTGGTTCTCCCGTCCCGCTCTTTCTGAATGCGTTCATGAGTGAGGAAGTTGACGGAAACATTTACCTCAGCTTTACATTTAACGGAAAAAAATAAATAAAAATATCATCTGAATGTCGTCTCAGAGCTGGACTTGCGGCCAGCAGAACTGGTGGGATTTCCCCGCTAGAGCAACCCAGACGCGGAAATCCCCTCGTCCACATCGTTACCAACTTCTCATCAGTTCAATTGGAGAAGTGTTGTTTACATTTAACATTCAAATCTTTGGCTGAAGAGGTGATTGTAATCCCAGTGTGGGGTAAGAATAGATTATGACGGGAATTTATTGATGCAGCACATTGAAATGACAGACATCGAGAAAGTCTAGTGCTCCTCTGACCCAGAAATCTGATCTTTGTCCGGCCCGCGCAGCCAATGAACCAATCAACAGCTAACTCCAAACCAGCCCGGTCTGGCCGGCGCAATTTCAACCGCAGCTCTAGGGGTTCCAGGGAGCCAGGTGGTACCGGGCTGGAAGTGCTAATGCAAAAACGATCAGCCCTGCTTTTAAGCCATACCGGCCCGGATCAGCCCGGGTCTGGCTGGGCAGTGCAAAAGGGGCTTAAATGTTGGAACCTGGATAACATTTGTTTTTTCAGCTTTTTCTCCACCAAATATCTCCCAATTGCCATCTATACATGATCTGCCTCCAACAGAGCCGGTCAAATGTCGCTCTGCCATTATGGGACCAAAAACAGTCCGTCCTTGTACCCCGTTTACAAGCCATTTCCAAAGTAGTGGACAACTAGAGTTTTTCTTTTGCTGTGTGTGTCCTATTTACATAATAAACTGTGATGACACATTGTGTCTGCTCCGCGTAGATGGAATTTTGTTTTTGATTTTTAACATGGTGGGTTTTATTGTATTTTTTCCAGGACCTGGGATCATGTGAATAATGCAACAGGAGGCCATAAATTGAATGGTATGATCCAAGCAAGGTGCACCCTACAACACACTAACCTTTCTATCCTCCTTGTCTAACCTGGTACTAATCCTTGTATCTTTTTATTGTTGTTCTTTCAAATGTTTTGCAATGCCTTCCCCGTCCATTCCGTGAAACTCGCCCGGCGTCCCAGCCCTCCGCCGCTGTCTGTGCAGGATAAAGGCAAGGTGTTAAAAGAGGAGAGAAGCACGGAGCGGCGGGCGATGAATCTCCCAGCCGTCTGGAACGCTCTCCGCTTCGCCGGCTTTTCCCTCGCCTCTGACCCAAATCTAATGCGACAGGAGTAATTTTCGCGGTCCCCCCTCCCCCGTCCTTCCCTGTACTCACCTCCTCCCTTCGCCGCTACCGCAGGAGTCGTGCACCACCCTTCTATTTTTAGCTGTTTGTCCTTGAGTTACAATCCCTGAAAATTGTCATGATCCATAGCAGGAGGCTGGGGCAAGGAGAGCGCCTTGCCTCAGATCCCGTCTCGGAGCGTGGCGTGCGTGAGCAAGAAATTGCCGTCAACTCCGAGTTCTGTGCCATTACCTCGGTGAATATTCCTCTCATTAAAAGAGGTGAAATGGAGGGATCGTTAAATGAGAGCAATGTAGACAGATAAGGCCGTTCTTTTAACCACACACCTTCGTTTTCGCCAAAGAAAGTTATCCACTCTAGCCAATTAGCATGACTGCTCTGTCTAGCGTTTGCCCCCCCTCCCAACTCACTTTCATTATCGTCTCTTCCTCTCCTCCTGCTCCTCCTCTCGTTTTCTCTCTTTCTCATTAGGGCTGCGCCGTAACACACTGAATCATAATAGGTGCTCTACACTGTGAAATGGCTTTTGCTTTGTTTCATTTCGCCGCTCGTAGCGGCGGGAGAACGAGTAAACAGTCGATTCAGCTCAGGCGCAGAGCCACACCAACAGGCGCAATCAGGGCCGTCCATTAATCTGTCGTAAAGCAGCTTCTTTCTTCACTTTCTTACCCGCCTGAAGAAATCCCTGATATGGGAATGCAAGAGTGGGGGCTAATCTACGGGAGCTGCCATGCACGGCCATGTACCATCCACTGATAATAAACGGATGAATTCGACCAAGGAGAAAGTTTAAGGAGAGATGATGAAAAAGAGGAAGATAGCAGGGATGAGACTACTAGGGGCCGGTTGAGGCGAAAAGAACGGAAAAGGTGTGACTTGGGTCGGTGGCTGACAACAGAGGAAAGGGGGTAAGAGGGCGGAGGCGGTGTCACCGAGGCGTATTCTAAGCCATGAATGTAAATATGCGTGAGGGGATTATCAGAAAGTGCCAGGCGGCGCATTCGGGGCTTTGTTTCCGTGACACCGTGACGTCGGCTTTGTTTCCCTGACAGCAGACGTGTGTGTTGGGGTGTGTGTGTGTGTGACATCCAGGCATCTGTTTCCTGCTGGAAAAGGTTAATTACATCTCCACCGCCTGACTGGACGTGCAATGCATAATCACGCATGCTAATGAGACCAGTGCGCTGGCCTTTTGTCTTTGGGCGTCCGGATGCGCCCGGGAAAGCCTGCGGCATGGCGGCAGAAGATATGTCAACCACTTGTTTCTACTTTGAAAGCACCATTGTGGCAGCCAAGAAAAAACATGAGCACCCTAGCATGCTTGCGTTGCCCTGCCCTCTAACAGGTGACAGCTGGAAGTGCATTGTGGTGGCATTTGCGGGGAGAGACTTGACTCCCACAGGGACGTACATTAATTGAAGCATCAGCATTTGTGGGTGTTCCTCTCGGTAATTACTCGTCCGGATATTAGAGAAGTGGCAGCACCAGGGGAGTGATGTTCCCCAAGCCCCCGTTTCTCATTCTGACCCTTGACTCCCTTCTTCACACTCCAGCTAAGCCACTGATTGGACAGCTGCTTTGGCTTTAGATCGGGGTCAGCTCAGCGTGAAAATCCGAGATGGGCTCGGGGCCCCTCAGCGGGCGACTCTGGAAATTGCTCTACACTTTCTTACTTGGCTGAAGTTTTCGCTAAGTCGATCCGACGTAAGTAAGCAGGTGAGAAGGTGCAGAGCTCCACGGAGCTTCGGTTCCAATCCAGCCTCCGCAGAGGAGGCGCAATTAAGGTAGAGATGGGAAAGACGGGGCATCGAGGAGAGGTATGCCTGAACAGAATAATGGATTTTAAGAGACCTTTGTCTTTTCGCACACTGGCAAGAAATGAATCAGACCTTTTTTTTTTTTTTTTTATCTTTTGAATATTATCAGCAAAAGCCAAGTTCTCTGTCAGCTGCCCAGGGAAAATTAGAGCATAGCAGGTTTGGGGAATGGAGGATGAGCAAAGAGTTCAGAGGCTTGCATTTTCATCAGTCTTATCATGAGAAGAAATTTGGATGGCCTTTTGGTTTGTAAGAGTAGAAAAAGAAGTAGAACACGAAATCTTTTCCATGAAACACCTGAATAAAAATATGTATTTGAAACCTGAAACCCCTTCACTTCCACTATGGGAACATTCCCAGACACCTGATACGGAGAGAACCTGTAACCTTGGTCTTATGTTACAGTGTTTTAAAGTTGGAGAGAGTTCAGCCAACAGTGCTGCCGTCACACCACCGTTTCCTCATCCCGGTGATGCCCGTCTTCATCAATCTCCTCTTCTGACACTTGGTCCCGTTTTTTCTTCTTTCGACAGAAGCCATTCAGACCACAGAAGCAGGCACAAGTGAAGGGCATGGTCTACCTGACGCGCCGCATCCACAAGGACCTGCACAGGAAAACAGGCGAGTTAGGCATTCATCAGACGGTTCTTGGTTAACTGGATCTGACAAAAACTATGAAGGCGTTTCACCCAGATGTCCGTGACTATCTACGAAACAAAAAAAAGAACATTCAGAAACTTACAAAAACTAAAGTTCAGGAAGTTTCAACATAACTATGAGAGCAACACACTAAAGCAGGCTGCTGTGAATAACAGGATGATCTGACAAAGGGCTAACAAAGTGGGAGATACTACAGCTGGAGAGTTGATTACTCCCCAGGTGAAATTGCGAGGGAAGGCAAAGAACTGAAGTTGAACTGAAAAAATGTGAGAAATGGCCGACAGAATAATAAACATACAAAAACCCCAAATAAACAAAACAGCAGAGAATAGTTTAAACAGTTTTAAATTGAAGAAACATTTAGTCTATTTGTGAAAACACAAAAGGGAGCATCGTCAATGTTTTGTTGACAGTAGATGAGCTTGTCTGCTCGGAGTGAAATATTCCGATTACATGATAATTAAAAATAAAAAAAACTGGTTTATGTCACTCTTAATTTTTCTAAGATATTGCTAAAATCTGACATCTCCTCATGCTGGATGTATTTTTTCTACTAATCAGGTGAAACACCTCACCGCAATTTCACAATTGTGTGGGGTTCTTTTTGACATTAGTAGAATATCAAAAATGTTTTGTGCGCATTTGTAATGAAAATACGTAGGTGTGTACTTTCCATGGTAATGTGTGTGTGTTCCATGCATATGTACTGTCAATGGCAGAAGTTATGTAGGTAAACTCGTGTAGGTTCCATCAATAAGTGAGTCAGCACACACACACACACGCACACATGCATGCACTGCAGTAAAGTCTGGCAGCACATGGAGCCCTGGCACTCAGCAAGTAGAAAAAGTTTTTCTCCATTATGCTTCTTCGCACATTTTTCCCCTCCAACTTCCCACATCTGCAGCCAAAGAACTTTCTCCCACCGGTTCTCCATCCCGGGCATTCTCTTTTCCCCGTTCACCACCAAAGTAGTCTTAAGGCTCACTAAACTCCCAACGTTAACAGTTTTCGCCAGCGCGCTTGCAGCCAATCACAAATGAGCAGTGAGATTAGGAGAGGCGAGATGAAACCGAGAGCTTCATTAAATACGAACCTGAGTCAGCAGCGGCGGCGGCAGCAGCAAGCAAGTCTCGCTAGCGAGTGCACAGTGTGTGTGTGTTGCATGTGTGTATGTAGGTGGGATGCAAGTGGGAGCGAGGGGAGGGGGGAGAGAGAGTGTGCGTGACACGGGCGCAGACTGAACATAAAATTTCTGCATTCAAGCCCGCGTGTTTATTTGTGTGTGGCTTTAGGGATTGATGCCGTCTTTGGCTCTGCTCATGTGGGGGCAATTAGCTGAACCTCGCTCCAAGCTGCCTACGAGGAAAGGCAAAACCGCCCCCGGCTACACAGTACGTAGCTGTGTGTATGTGTATGTACATACCACCGAACCTCGGGGGGGGGGGGGGGTTTCTTTTTATCCCCGCTCTGCCATCCCATACATCCATCTAATCCCCGTCTGCAGATCTCCCACTCTGTACCCAATGGCTTTAGACCCTATGTGACACGCCAGAGAAAATCACATAGGAATAGAAAGCCATAAAACACAGCAGTGAGTCAGTCATGGTGGTATCAGGAGTAACATTTTCTCTCCTCACAATGATCCGCATCTGTGTGTGTGTGCGTGTCCCCAAAAGTGTGTGTGTATCTCTCCCAGTTCCATGGCTTTAATACCCTCAGCTTGTCTGACAGCTTACAAGGCCCTGCAGAGGTTTTACAACAGAGCTCAGACACTTCTCTCCCTCTCCCCCTCTCTCTCTCCTTTTCTGTCTCTCTCCACTCTCTATCCTTCGTGTCTCCCACATATCCCTATCTCACATCCTTCAACATCTCCTCCACCCCCATCCAAATCCGGCAAAACAAGAAATGTTTTGCCGGATTGTCGTTTCCGGGGGGTGCTTTTACAGACCAATGCATAAGATGACACAGGTGAAAACACAGTTTATGGACCCTCTGAATTATTAAGCGGCTGAAAGTGGATGACTCAACGTTAACCAGAGAGGAAGAGGGAGGTGACTGCGGTACACGAGCGTCCGCAAGTGCAGCGGAGAGAACGGACAGCCGCGTGCCCGACGCTTGGTGGGACACTGGCTGAAGGAAAACAACAGATCAGTCATGAGTTTATTATGTAATCTGATAAAAGTTTTATTAATTCTGAGAGAGATGTGTGCCCACATGTCCATGTCAACTAATTGGTTCAGTCACCTCAAAAGCAGTAACCCTGGCCATGAATTAAAATCGAGTTCAAAGGAAATTTCATGTATTTCTCAGAATAAGCACACTGATTGTATTTTTAAAGGGGCGGTGGTATGTAAAATCTACTTTTTTGAGCTTTACATCATAATGTTATCATGTTATTCCCTCATCAAAAACATACCTGAGAAATCAATTCATCTCCATGGCAACCATTCAGCTGTGCAAAATATCTTGGGTGGGTCTAGTACGGCCTTAGTACGGTCTGAGTTTCCCCCTCACAGAGCAGCCCTCCCCACACCTCCCACACTCAGCTCCTTCAGACTAGCCGACAGTAATTAGCAAATAAATGGTGGAACTGCGAGTTTCCTGAACTCATTACGGGAACTAGTTCTCAGTGTAATAAAGGTTAAAAAATTGCTAAAGGGTTAATAGAGGAGTCATATTGTGATGACTTCCTGAAGGCAGAGTTTCAGCAGGAGTTTTTAAAGAGACAGATGTCCAGTTATACGATGTTAAATGAACAAAGTCAAACTTCTTTTATGACATACTTCAACTGAATTAAACATATAGTTACTTAATTGTGCTACAACATGGCACTATGTCCCTGGAATACCCCTGCCATGTAACTTGGCACTTGCCTAGTTTGAAGTAATCTGATATTTAGTTTATTATTTTGTGAAATGATGCACAACAGACGAGAATGCTAAGGTTTCTGCTAACTTATAGACTTCTTATTTCTGGTTAATTGATGGTTGGGGAGAAACAATCAGAGGAGCCTTGAGGCCGATTGATGCGTTTGATAAACCTATCCAAGGACGAAGTTCAGTTGTCTGTTCTGTCTCAGTGCATTTCAACCCAACATCTTTATGTGTGTTAAAAATTAGACATATGTAAATTGGCTAAATGCACTGCAGAGCTCACAATGTGCAGTTCCCTTTAGACAGCCCCAGATTTGCTCTGAAGTACTTTGCTACTTAGAGACTCAGCTCCTCTGTGGAGCTGCAGATCTTGTCTTATTTACCAGACAAGATCCTCTGTGTGTTGTCTTGTATTCTGAGGAATCTAAAATCACTTTCGGGATTCCTTAAGCATATAGGTCACTTTTACTGAATCTACAGTATTGTTGAAACCAGATGAAAAGACAAATATTTTATCTCATCGTCTCTTGTGTCAGTTAACCTAACAGAACTTTACAATATCATGAAATCAATCATTTTGGTTATTCTAACTGATCTAAAACAAGAGAAGTTGGGTCTGATTGAACTTCAGACAGTGAGAAAAAAGTAGACGTGTCTTTTTATTCTGTGTATGTAAATTTCTAATTTGAACATCATATGATGCCTCTTTTTGACAACTTTCCACATGACTTCTGTCCACTGCTTTTTGGTCTCAATAAATATAAGGATAGGCTAGACCAAAGAGCATGCAAGAAACCTCTGTGTTGTTTTGAACACAGACCTAATTTTAACATCCACAAAGAAAACTGTTGGGAAATCATATTATGACCCTCTTAAAACCTTGCAAGGATAAAGGACTTTACTGACCAAACAAAGCACACAATAAACAGCACAGACTTTTATCGTTCAGCATGAAGTTTACAGGGTCTCCCAGCCCATGTCTGGATTCTCTTCAGGTACTCTGGTGTCCTCTCAGTCCTGAAAAATGACTATGCAGTTATCTGATGACTTCTAGGTTAGCTGGTTTCTCCAAATTGCTCTTAGGTCTGTGAATGCTTGTTTGTCCTGTGTGTCTCCATATTGCTGTGTGATGGACTGGTTACCTGTCCAGGCTGTACATAACACCTCCTGCTGTCTAGCAAGGAAATTTAGATTTAGGTCCGATTACAGACGGCTATCTTTACATGTCTGTGTAAAAACAGTTCAGCGTCTTTAGCTCATCCAAATGCTGCTGCCAGAGTCCTTACCAACACCATAAAATGGATGATACAGCACCAGGTCCTAAATCACTGCATTGACTCCCTGTAAAAGGGTCGATTTTAAAATGTAGCTATTGGTGTTTAAAGAACTGAATGGTCTTTTGACAAAAAACATTTCCTAACTGCTCGCCAAGTTTAAACCATGTGGACTCCTCAGGTCAACAGAGACCTGCTTACTCTGTGTCTCCAGGACCTAAGCAAGGAGAGCCAGAGACATTGTGTCATGTTACAATGTGTTAATATGACATCTGTATTCATTTAACCCCAGAGAATTGCCCCTAACTGCTCCCACTTCGGCTCATTTCCACTAGCACCTACTTAGCATTGATTGGCCAGGCAGCAGAGTCACCAGTTGTGACACAAGAGTGACTACCTTACAATAACACAACTCACAACAGTGGAAACTCACAACGGTGACTGAGCATATTTGGAGTTTTGAAGAACAATGACAGACTGAGCAGAATGTTCTATCGTTTCCCTGTCTTCCATTGTTGCGTTGTATTGTGTTAGCATCATGTACAGATTCCATCATGCTACTTTTAAGACTCTGTCGCCGAAAAGTAGCATGATGACAACTGTAATGGAAAACCAACCAAACAGTGTAGAGTGTAAAAGTGCAGAAGCGCTTCTGGAAAAGACTACAGGTTACCTGTTAATGCAAATTTTACACATACCAAGAATGGTATTAAAAGTATTTTGCTGCCATCTTGTGGTCAAAAAGGTGTATTTCCTTATGACTACCATGCTATAACAATCTCATATTAGACCAAGGAGAGAAAATATACAGGAACTCAAGCAGATTAAACTGTTTAAAATAATACAACATTGTTTCATCTTGTTTCATTGACCGTGGTTGTATTGTTTTGAAAGTCTCACCTAATTTTATGAATTGTTGCTATAAAAGTAGAATTAGCTTTTGTAGTAAAAAGGACTAAAGTAGTTTTGTTGTTTCATTCTTATTAATCTCCTTAAATAAAAAACAAACATTTCACATTTTTGCCACTCCATGCCAGCAATGTATCAGTTTTTGTTTTTGTTGATTTTTCTTATATTTAAGCTAAACTAACAAGCAGAAATCTTCAGCCCTGAAATATTTAGGAAGATAATCACCTTAATCACAAAGAATAATAGTGCAGATATTAAAAAAAAAATAAAAAAAAAAATGTATCTGCTGCATCAGAATACGTTGTTTTAGATGAAAAGAAAAGGTGAGTTTCTATATTTTAAGAGGCAACTCTATTGACAAACATGGGGATTTGAGAGTCAAAGGGCTGGAAAGACAAGCAGAGATGAAGGGTTTAAGAATGAAAGAGGAGCACTCAAAGAGTTTGGAGCTGGTAGGATGACTGTCAAAGTCATCTGTCCCTGTTTTAAATCCCAGTTTTTCAGCCCGCTGCCTGTGAACACGCACTCTGCTTCCCTTTATGTGATTATATGCATGGGTGTGTGTTTGTGAGCATTTAAGCTGATTTGAGTCTTATCGAGATCCACTGTGGAAACAGACAATGTGCCTTATTTGTTATCTTCTTGTTTGGACGAGGAGATAAGGCGATCAGTGTTTGCAGGAGCGCACGCAGGCATGCGAGCGTGTGCGTACTGTGTGTGTCCGTGCGTAAAGCATAGATAAGCTTAGCGTTGTGCCTTTCAGTTTCAGTGACAGAATCCTAATGCCGATCCCAGTGGTCAACACTCCAGAGACTTTCCACCCAGAGCGTTTTCCATTATTCAAAGTTACGACCTGCCTTTGGATGTAGGCTTCCTACGCCTTGCAGAAAGATGATTCTCTAAATGTTGTGCCCTTTCTTCTTTCCTTCATTGTGTTCCTTGTAGTCATGTGCGGATTGATGCTGAAATATCAGTACTTCCGATACCAGACCTTTAAGCTTTATGAAGATCGAATCTCAAAACAAAGCATCAGTACTTTTAATACTTCAGTTATTTGAGATAATGTATCTTAACAGCATGTTAGAAAGTAACTTAATTATAGAGATCTTGCCTAAACGAGACAGGATGGATGGGAACTACTTTTTCTACTACCTGATGACGGTTTTCATTTTACAGTAGGTCTTAATAATTAAACAAGGATTTATTTCAGTAGGGTTATTATTTTTGCTATTTTTTTAAGTTTGCAACACTATTTTCACATATTTTGTATGATTTTCTGCTGTTCTTAAGAAACCTAGCCATAGCAAATGAGGCTTCTACTTCAATGTAATTCTGTGTTTGAAATAAATTAATTATAGTAATGTCTAGTATTTCATGAAGCCAAGATTTAACAGGAAAATTAAGTGTTTGCACAAAGTGTCGGATCGGTATCGCCGATATCAGCTTCAATTTTACTGAGATCAGAAAGGAAATGGGTGCTGTCTCACCACAAATTTCCTTGTTTCTTGCTGTGTTTTTATGCTCGTCTGTTTCCTGCCTGACTGCTACTGCTCTCCTCCCCTTATATTCTAACGCTGATTCTCAAATATGTCCTCTGCCCTTTCCTTCCTTGAATTCTTTCAAATTCAAGGAAATTGAAAGATATATCATGGATATCTACCGCAATTGAGACACGATCAATATCAACAAAATTAAACCTGATAGAATTTTCACTCTTCACTCTTAGGAATGTAGACAGAGGAAAGACTTTAGCTTCTCAACTTCTCACAGCGAGCTATGAAAGGTTGGTACATCAGCTAGCAATAACTTGCTATGTAACCTGTGCAGCAGCAGTGTTAGGTTGTCACCGACATACTTGGACAGGCTTCATTTCTCAGAGGTCCGAGGACTCAAAACGGACATACAGTATCTGCACATTATGAAGCTGCTCGGCAGGGTACAGCGTTCACGTTGTACTGTTTTGTATGTGACACCCAGCTGATAATGTTGTGTCGTCACAACCAGTCGCGAGGACGCATAGCGTGACTGGCGCTCTCCGTTCTGCACCAATAGTTGAGCGGTGGCTGCCTTAGTGGAAGAGAAACCAGGCATGGGGCCCAACATGAACAAACAGGAGTGAAAAGTGTGAAGTCTGATATTAACGGCCAAATTTAGACACGCAAAGAAATCCTATATATAAAATTAGTACTAACGTGTGTCTGACTTCTTGTACTGCAGCATAATTAGTCTCTGAGAAACATCTACTTCGCCTTCTCTACATTCTCCATCTTCTTTGTAAATTTACCAATAATTCAAAATTATTTGCTGCCCAGATATTTAGGATAGTTAAATGCAGTTGTACAACTGAGAAGAGGACCATTACAACCTAAAGAATGTTCAGAGTACATTATAAAAGCAGAAGAGCTCAGAAAACGTTTTGTTCTTACTTACATCTTGTTCCCCAGCAACTATTCCAAACTGTTCCCAGTTTTACCCCCTCTGGCTGTGGTGCAGAAGTCTTATCTACTGGTGATTTCCCAGCCGCCGCATCCTTCTTTTGTTCCGAGTTTCACTCTCCGTACCATTACGTGAACACTGAAACCAGCGCAGATTCGGGAATTCTTTGCTAGTTTTTTGGTACCTGGACAAAGCTTTACCTGTACAGGCTGCATTCCTGCCCCAACCTCCACCTCGTTTTGTCTTCCACTCCTCCCATTTTCTGTTTTTCCGACTCCTTCTCACTGCCGCTCTCTCCCTCGTCCAACACAAAATGCCCTCTGTCCAGTTCTCAGGTACACTGTCCTGCGCCGCCCTCCCCCCAAAATCACAGATTAACTGAAGACCACAACTTCACCAGCAGTCCTGCTCCTCCAAAGGTTCAGAACTTACAAAACTGTGCATCCAAAAGGGAAATATGGTTGGAAATAATCTGTGACATTCTGTCACTGTTTGGTATTCAAGACGTTTCATCAGGTGTGGTCATATTCAGGTGAGGTTCAGTATGGTGGAGTCCCAGTCTGTTCTAATGGCTAACTGTCTCCCAGGCCCAGCAAACAAAGAGCCTATTGACTCTGTAACACACTGGAGCTTTCTCTCTTCTCCACAGGCCTCTGCTTTGTGCTTGTCTCCAACACACACACACGCATCTCTAACTTCCCCCATACACACATGAGAAATCAGTCCAACATCACCACTCCACCTGTTCTCAGTTCTACCTGCCAACCACTGCTTCGCTTTATCATCCAAATCCTTTACTTATTCTTTCACAATGCTTTTGCAACTCACATCTGAAATATGTTTAACGTATTGAAACATTCTCCGGATGGTCAACAGGAGCTTTATGGTGTTGAAAGAGGTAGCTGGTCGTGTTGTGTATAACAATATAAGGAAACATCGAAAATATTTTTCTGGGCATTAAAATCTATATTAATATAGATTTGTTAAAAAATGAGAATTGTTAAAATAAATATGAATATCATGATAGTGGACAGCAGGAGTAGGCAGCACTAAGGCGCTATTGGTAGCACTGTTGCCTTGAAGCAACAAGGTTCTGGGTTTCTATCCAGGTCTGTTTTGCATGGATTTTGCATATTCCTATATGGAATCCACTTGATTCTCATTTCCTTCATAGCTCCATCTGGGATGAAGCTATAAAGCTCAGTTTCTCTGGTTGAATTTCATCGGGGCCAATCACCAAACAGAAGGAGAAGTTCTGAACAATGATTTTTCTGTGCTGTTTTACAATTGTAGTCTGCCTATGGTTGTAGTTTAAAGTAGTTGTAGACTAAAGTACTGAATGGCTTTAGTTGTAGTGACTAGAGCCATTTAGTCAACATTTCTCTCGAGAAGACATTGAGACGGAGCATTTCCTGCCTCTGGTACTAAATCCACCAATTCGACCGAAAGGACCCTAAACACCTGTTGCCACCGACACCGGACCCTAAACAGCACAGCTGTTGCTTAACCGGACACAGTGTTACAGACACTGTGAGAAACATTAAAGACAAGCAGCTCTAATGGAGCTATTACTACTCGACATGCTAACGGAGCTCGAAAACCGATACTGAATGTAAAACCACTACAGCACCGGAGAGGATCGGACCCTCTCCGGTGCTGTTGCTGAACCAGACAAAGAGCTGTAGAAGTATTTACCGGATCACACAGTCCGACCTGGGCTACATGTCATTCATTGTTCCATTATGAAGCTGAAGGCAGCAGTAAATCACCAGCTCCTACGCCCAACTCTGTCCTCTTCTTCTCTTTGGTCCTCCTCACCTTCATCACCTCTTGTGATTTCTACATTCCTATCGATTTCAACGAGCTCTGGTTCAACTTGAAAAGGCTTAATAATGTTACTTATCATTGTTTTGGCTGGACGGAGACAGGCAGTTGGACCATTAGATGTCATTTACCCAGAATGCATTGCGGCATGAACAACATGGCAATGTTTGTGTGACAATATTTAAACTGAATAACCTACAGTGTTACTACTGTATTGTTTTTACATCAGAAATAAATATTTTCCAATTAGTAGTTGTAATTTGCTGTTACAACTACTCATGGATCCCGTTACACTCAGCTCAGAACATGAGGAAGGTAATTAGTTTCTCTCACGAGGATTTAGTGATCCTCGTGAGAATCTGTTTTTCTTTTAAAGACTATTGGCATCTTTAACAAAATCAATCTCCTTATAATCGGAATAAATAACTTATTTCACAGCCTTGCGAATGTACTGGTCCTGAACACTGATTTTCTCCTTCAAACAGAATGATTATTTTAAGGTAGCTGTAGTCTTATAGAAAGCAGCATATCCTATAAGTGCGGAAGCATTTCAAACTCTAATCTGTGCCTGTACCTACTTTGCATGTAGGTGGTGGTGGAAAAGTGTTCTAGCTCACAGGATTAAATCAGTGAACTAAAACTCACAAAGTTTCAGTGTTATTTGTATTTGAAAAGCCTGACATTCTAAATGTGAGGAAAAAAACAATCCAACAACACTAAAGCAGGGGCATGCGAAGGAACGAGAAAGAGGCCGAGTCAGAAAGACTGAGCGAGAGGACACCCTGCCCTAGATATCCGCCTCTAAGCTGCTCTCTATGCAGACATGGCAACGGGACACATGAGGCGAGCGCTGGAGTGGAGATGAGAGGAAAACACAAAGATGGTCAGACGAAAAAATGTGTAACGGACAGAAAGTCAGGCCAGAGGAAGGATTAGTGATCAAAGAAAGCCAGCAGCCATCCTGAAAGCCTACTGAACTCTCTCTCACACACACAAGTATGTCTTTCTATCTTCACAAGGACTTTGGATTGACTTCCATTCATTTTTTATTCATTTCTACTGCCCAACCCTGACTTTTACCCTACACCTAATAATGAACAGTGCATGCCTAACACTAAACCTGACCTAAATTTAATTCACACCTTACCCCTAGTAAATAATCTTAAACAGTATGTCTGACCTTAACCAACATCTAATTCACACCCTAAACAAGGGGGTCCACCATATTAACACCAGGCTTTGGTCCATATGAGGCCCATCGGTCTTCATAAGATGAGTAAATATGCCAGAGAAGGTCCTTAATAGGATAGCTGAACAAATACACAGGCAGACACACACACACAAAACTAAAAACTTATATCAGTCCTTATTACGTCACTTATTCATATCTGGTTACCATTAATGTGTCAAGTCTAACCTAAACTCCAACCATAACCCAGGCCTAAACCCTGGGTTATGGTATTACCTTGGCCCACAGCTTAACCAAGAACAAAGAAATTAGGATTTCCATTAAATCTTGAAAAAGTTACCCTTTCATCCATCCATTATCTCATTATATAGTAATGGATTTATAATCCAGAATCAGGATGTGTGAGAAGCATCCCAAGCCACGCTGGCCTGCTCTCCAGGGAGAATCCCAAGGAGTTCCCAGGCCAGCCCAGAAACATAGTCCCTCCATGTCCTAACAGAGACCAAGAGGTCTTCCTCTGGGTCTCCTTCTGGTGCCTGGAACACCTCACCAGGGAGGCGTACATCCTGACCAGATCCCTGAGCCATGTTCCACTGGCTCCTCTCGATGCGGAGGAGCATCGGCTCTAATGTGAGTCCCCCCTGGATGACCAAGCTTGTTACTTTGTCCTTAAAGGAGAGCCCAGACACCCTGCGGAGGAAACTTGTTTTGACATACTCTATCCTCGATCTTGTTTTTTGGTCACTACCTGAAATTTGTGACAATAGGTGAGGATAGGAACATAGATTGACCGGTTCATTCAGAGTTACGCCTTCACCACGACAAACTGGTACAGCGCTTGCATCATTGCAGATGCGGCAACAATCCACCTTTTGCTTTCCCTATCCATTTTTCCTTTCTTTGTGAAGACATTCCTAAGATACTTAACCCCTCCACTTGGGGTAGAACCTCGTCCCTGACCACGGACTCACTACTTTTGGGATGGGCTAAAGGGTCAGGGGCTATGTAGGATGGGCAGTTCCCAAAGGTCTGTAGATTCAGAGCATCATATTCAACGTTTTTATTGGATTAGTTCTTTGCCCTCCCTATTAGGTTCATTCATTCATTTGCATTACCAATATTTTGGAGACTATAGAGAGATACACAAATATGTGTGTAGTTTCTTGCAGCACTTTGTTCTGGGTTCAAGTCCCTCCCTGGGGTCCTTCTGCATGAAGTTTGGATGTTCTCCCTGTGTATGTGTGGGTTTTCTCTAGGTAGCTAGGCTTCCTCCCACAATCCAAACACCTGAATGTTGATTGTCCTTAGGTGTGCAGGGTTGTTTGTCGTGTGTGTCTCTGAAGCTATATTTCCATTAACCGTAACATTGCGCAAATTAGAAGTACGAAAACAAATTCACCTAATGCAAACGCACCAATTTTGGAGAAAAAAAAAAAACGAACAAAAAAAGTCAGCCGAATGGAAATTATCGTGTTTGGCAAAACTGCAATGGAAGCACATTTTTTCACATCACACAAGTCATGTGATCACCAGCTGGATGTTACTGCTGGCGGAAAAGACAAAGAAGACGACAGGAAATGGGAGGAGGATGTTGGTGCGGTGTGTTTTTAAATAACTGTGTGAACTATGTTATTCACGGGTGGTCTTAATTGCATCCCTTATTTAATGGAAACGGCTCAATTGTGTTTTTTCAGTGTTAATGCAATCTTGATATGCAATAGATAATGGATGATTACAGAGCTGCTACTCAACCTTGTGCCAGTTTAACTTTGTTTTGTACAACTTCAGTTGCTTTTTCTCTTGAGATGATGCCAAGGGAAACACAATTCATGCATCTGCCTTTCCACCCCACAAGGAAATTCAGAGGCAGATGCTAAGCATGTGAAAAGCTTTTAATTCCTCCTCAACCTCTGCCTTCTTCACTTTGACGAGCTGCTGATGAGGAGATAAAAACAACAGGCCGGAGATACCAATTAGGCCATCAAATGGCGGCAGCAACAATCTGCAGCACTCCTCCACTTCCCAGAGGAGTGCTGCTGGGGGGGGAAGAAACAAAAGAAGAAACGGCAATGGCGGAAGGAAGGGAAGTGAGGAGCTGTGAGGAGGAGGAGGAGGAGAAGACGAAGAAGAAAACTTTGTAGGAGCTCAGATCTAATCAGGGAATCCTCCCTCTCAATATCACAGCGTGCAGCGGCACAAGGTAACATAGAAACACACTCTCAGAAACACACAAACACCCTCCCTGTCAGCGGCTTGACCTCCACCGGCTGATCTCGCTCCTTGGTATTCCATCGCCCTCCCACCGGCTGACCTGATTGGCTAATGACGGCTCATTTATCTTGATGCAGCACCTGCGGTGTCGAAAAGGTGTGTGTATGTGTGGGAGTGTGCGTGCTTTCGTGCTAGATAAAGTGTGTTTCCAAATGTCTCCGTGTGTGCACATGAAGCTCGGCTAAGAACGTTGTTGCTTCTCCTGGGAATGCTGAACACAAGAAGCTAGAGGATGGAATCAGAGGGGAGGAGGTGATGTGTAAGAACGGAGAGGCAATGATAAATTAGGAAATGGGAGTAGATGGAAGAAAAAAACAGGAGAAGAGGATATGAGTACAGAAATAGGAGGGGGAAGATGACAAAAGGAGCCGGAAGAAAGAAGAATAAAAAGATAAAGGAGAATAGCATGGAGAGAAGTGATGAAATATAACATACAAACAAAAAATCCAATAGAAGAGAAGGAGAGGAAGAAACAAACAACCACAGCCATGACTGGAGGAAGAGGGGGGTCAGAAAGATGGGAAGTTTGGAAGCAGGATTGATGTATGTTTTATTCACTTACGACTAATGCTTCTTTAATTATCGCAGCTGAAATCATCAGTCAAGTAGGATGACTGAGTGTGTGTGTGACAGGCTCTGTAATGTGTGTATTACTGAGAAACCATCAATTATCTAGTGGGGAGACATAGTGGAGGATGGCCAAAGTGAGGGGAGACAAAGAATTCTGTGCATCTACGTGGAAAATAATCCCGTCGTTTATCAGTTCATCAGATTGAAGTTCTGTTTGAACCTGGTCTTACCAGGTGAAAAAAAAAAAAAAAAACCTAACGACGTATATGAGTAAGATCATTTTCATACGTCATTAGTGGTGCTTATTTACAGGAAATAGGAAGAGAATAATGGGGGGAATTCAACCCTGAAACGCTTATGTCAAAAACTAAGGCCACAGTGCAGGAAAATGCAACTCAAATCTGATTTTTTTTTTTTTTTTTCCCCAAATGCGACCTTTTCACTGCAGTCTGAATCCAGTTTGCAATCTGACTCACCCGAGTTGGGTGAGTTGGGTTTGATGATTTGACATCATCAAACCATTCTTACCATGGACAACAATAGGCCAAACCAGACATAGCTAAAGCAACCCTAGTGTAGTTGCTATGGCACTGGTTGTTGGCCAAGCAGTCTGAGGCTATTTGTAACATACACACCTGCTTCTGGGCAGGCAAAAGACAAGCATATGCTTCAATATGTTAATATTGTTTCATAAAAACATTACCATTTTGTTCAGAACTGTGGGTCCTTCTTTAAGTTCACATTCACAGAGTCTGGTTTCTTCTCATGCAGAATTATGATGCATGTCACATCAATAAAGTAAAAGTCAGATAGAATACGACCTGACCGTTCAGACGGCAGACGCTTTGATATATCCAAATTAGTACCACATGCGAAAGTGGCCCGGATCGGATGCTTTGGGGGGGTGAATGATCAGAATTGGGCCGTTCAGACTGCAGTGAAAAAGTCGCATTTGGGCAAGAAAACCAAAATCTGGTTTGAGTTCCATTTGCCTGCTTTGTGAACGTAATCTTAGTTTTTGACATAAGCGCTTTTTTTGACAAAAAAACGTGACAGAAAAACTCGTCTGTTCAACTGTAGTAGTGCACTTAATGAATGAAATGTTGTCATGGTTTGGGCTAACTTTGCTCTGTGGCATTTGGTAAAAATCCAACCAATGAATGAATTTCCACTCTTGTTTTATTTTCTATTTTCTGTTCGTAGTGGAACACTACGTTCTCTGGGGATGCAACACAAAAGATACTATTAGGGTCTGTAGAAAATATCAAAGCCAAAGAGAACAGAACTGACAATGTTACAAAATCACATAATATCTGCCTGATGGTTAGCATAGGCTGCTATAAAATTCTCATGATGCAATAACGTTGAGTAAAAACAGACCAAGAAGCTCGAAGAAAATGATCACCTCAGCCAAGGCGGCATTTGTGAAGGTTGGTCCAGAATTATTCATACACTTGGCAGATTTTGATTTGCATATACTGTATTTTTATTGAGCCAAGAGTTTTGTTTCTGATAAACAAATTGCCACCCCGTGCTTCATACAACAGTATAAAACATTCAAACACTTTGCATAGTGTCTAATTAAAGTAAGTGTAGACACAAGGAATAATATTATGGACAATTTTAGAGGATTTGAAACCTTGGTGTACTGTCAATCCAGTCTATGCCTCCCTGGTAGTAGAGCTGGACAATAAATCAATAACAATATATATAGCCACAGACGCATGACTGATATCAATAGATAATATGTCTGATAGAATATTCTCAGAACTCCGATCCAGAACTACACAGGATTCTGGGGGACGCAGGCAGAGGAAAGACTTTAGCCGTTCAACCTCTCACGGCAAAGCTGGTGGCACCAACTAACTTAACTCGCTCTTTAGTTACCTAGCAACAAGTCGTTGAGTAACTTGCACAGCAGCAGTTTCAGAGTTTGTCATCTTGCCTCATGACTGCTTAAAAATGCAACAACGTGGAGAGAAAATTGTGGATAAAATGAGAAAGCTTCAGATACTTAAAATAAAAAAACAAACTAATCCACAATTATCAATATTGATTGATATGAAACGCGTGGTATCGTGGTTTGTTTTTCAGCCATATCGTCCAGGTCTAACTAATGATGTGCTGCATTTGATCTCTCATGTGGATTTTTACTTTCTGGTCAAAAATACAGAAAGAATATTCAACATATTTGGACTTCTGCCAAAAAGACAACAAAATTTTGAATAGCCTAAACCTCAATTTCTAGAAAATTGTCAGTACAAGTTTTTTTATTAGCGCTTCTCTCAGTCTGTAAAATAGAAAACCATGATGCAATCATCCCTATTCTTACTTGTAGTCCTTTATTGCCACTAACAGTTAGCGTTACAACAGTTAGCAAATCCCACCGGTCTTCTTGCAACCAGAACATGTAAAGTCAGATATGACTTCTGATGCAGATCAAACGTTCCAAAACGGAAAGTTGCGACAGTGGGTCTTACACTAGTTGCAGTTTGCATTTCTGCCACTAGGTGTGGATAAAAGTGCTTTTTTAAGTCTGGTCAAGCAAGTTATTAGGTTTAAGGTGAAGGAAAATCGATACTTAAAAGTAAGTTAAGCCGAGTCAAACTCAATCCTTCCATTGTGTTTTCTAACAAGTCATGAAAAGAAGGTAATTCATTTTGCTCACCTCTTTAAGAGGTACGGTGTCCCATAGACTGTAATCAGTTCACGTAAATCCTTAGTGGAGAGAGCCACTGCTTCATGCTTTCGGTCGCTGTGCATCGACCGCAATCAGCCCGTACATTATGGTTTCCTGCCGCCTATGTTCTCCTTGCTGCATCCTCTTTCCCTGCTGACTGCAGGGGAAAGGAGGGTTTGCATACATTATGCCTTCTTTTGTTCTTTACTGTCAGTTCATTGTCAAACAAAAAGAAAAGGAAAAAATAGAGAGAGCAGAGAGAGAAAAAAAAGGGGTGTAGAGGACAAGTAGGTCTTACTGTGACACCAGCCCTGGTTAGGTAGGAGAGATGGTCTTCACCGCCTCCTCTTCTCTCCTCTCCTCTCTTTGTTTGTTCTTATCTTTCATTTTCTGTCTAAACCCAGGTGCTACTTATCTTATCCCACCCCTACAACTCCTTCCCCATTCCACTTATCTCTCACTGTCTTGTCACAAACTCAGAGTCTGACATATGAACACACTCACTGCTTCAACCCGGCACCCCCCTCCTATTCTCCTATCATTCTTTGTTTTTTTTTCCCCCTCTGCCACATCATGTCTTCCCGTCGCCTGTCCAGCACCGCCGGAGGCAGCTGGTGGGCTGTGACCTATCCTATCACTGCTCCTGGATCAGGCCTGTCATACTTCCATGTGGCAGGTAGACAGACAGGTGGGCAGACAGCCGGGGCGGTCGGAAACTCGTCGGCTTCAGATCCGTATCTCAACTCCAGCCTGAGATTCTTAATCCGTCCGTGGGAGGTGGAACGGAGCGATCCATACGGCTTAAGCCGCCTGGAATCTTTTACAAAGTTTGACTGTTCAGAAGCGATTTATCGCTTTCACGTCATCGCAGCTCATCCCATGTTTATTGGCGGTTTGTCTTACAGGTGAAATTTGCTTTAAACATTACGGATGTCCTTTTCTGTCCTCTGGGAATTTGTGCGTGCAGGATTTGGCGAGCTTTGCCGATTGGTTTTTCCACCTTCTGTTTAATTTCGTTGCATTAAAGCAATCTTTTAAACTTTTCACTTTGTTATTCTCATTCCCTTATATGTTGAGTGCAGTAGCTGCTGGCAGCAGCAGGAAGGAGGGAGGATAGCAAGGCTGCATGTGCCGAGCGCCTCGTCCTGATTTAGAACCAGATCTATTTCTGTTCGCTCTTCAACCCCGCCGGGAAACTTTCAAATCTGCCACGGACAAGCATATGTGTATGTGTGTGGGCGTGCGCGTGGGTGTGTGTGTGTGTGTGTGTGTCGTGGGAGTAAAGGGAGGGGGGGGGGGGGGGTAGTGGAAAAGAGAGCAACAAAGATAAGGGTTGAAAGAAGCGAAGAGAGATCGTTTAATGTATAAATCATTTCTGTGAAAATTCGTAATTAGTACGCAAGAGCCGGCCTAAGAACTGGAATTCCAATTAAGTCCCTGAAGTGAAATGAGTTAGCGTCAGGACGGACGGGGGGTTGGAGACGGAATAAAGAGATGAGGAAGTGGGGAAAAATGGAGCGAACGCTTCGCGGGCTCCAAGTGGAACGATCTGGTCGGGGAAAAAGATTCAAGCTGTGGTCAGTCATTCTTAACCAGAACACGTACTGACTGAGCCAGGCTCACCCTGTGGCACCAACTCCAACACACACACACACACACACACACACCCACAGACGGAAATGACACCAACAAAATCTCAGCTCCATATCTACTCCAAATGTCACCAGTGCCACCTTTGACCCGAACTGCTAAGCCCAACTCCTTCCACCGCTGTCACTAGTTCCGCACACAGACTTCCCGAGGTAACGAGACCAGAGGAGGAAAAATTGTGGAATAAAACGGACGACAAACAAACACTCACCTCCGAGCCGCCGCTGCGTCTGTCCAACTGGCTGAATCCTCACACTCACACATGCACTTGTGGTGAGTGCCCACACACGTGCACGCTCCACAGCAAAGTGTGTGGGGGGGTGTATGCGTGCGTGTTTGTGTGTGAGGCTGGACTCGATGGAGCTGTGCAGTAGGAGTATGAGCGTGAGGAGGATGACGATGAGGAAGAGGAAGAGGGAGATGTATGGTGGGAAGGTGGAGAGAATGGAGAGAAGAAAAGACTGTGAGTTATATGCCACAAGATTCTGAACAGAGCGTTGACAAAACTGCCGGATACACCAGGAACACGTTAGAGTCCCCATTTTGTTAATTGTGTGTAGGAAAATGTCTACGACAATCTGATTGGTTCTTTTTGGTGAGTTTGCGTCAGGTCTCTGAGACTTGGCAACTAGTCTCCGAGTGAGGCGGAGCGAAAAGCCTCCCATTCATGTCCTAATCTCCTCCAACAGGGCCGCATGTGGCCAGCATGGCAACACATCCCAGGTTTTCCCACTTCAACACCTCCGCTCCGTCTTCCTCATCCTCGCCTCAACAAGTCTCTTCATTGTTTTAAGTCGTACAGAGGAGTTCACTTCGGAAACTCGCAGAAATAAATCCTTACAAGCTGGCGAGTGAAAACGAAATTTCAGCAACAAGGCAAAAATCTTAGAGGATGTCAAAATTGTTTTCTAATTAGCTAAACATTGGTACTTTCTTTACCAAAACCAGCAAACATTTTTTCTATAACCTTTAATCGCAATATTTTACCTACAATATAGAACTTCTGGTCGGTTTGACCAATTATTACCCGGATTTTGCAATCTCCTCCTAATCTATTTCCATTTTGTACCCACGCATCTAAGCATTATATTTCAGTATATTTCTTTGGCTAACTGTTTTTGATCACTTAATTAGAGAAATTATCATAAATATATTTAAATTTCTTGTTTTTCACCGATTGTGGTTCCAGTCCTGGTTGGATCTGTCTGCGCTCCTGCAGTACGGGAGACCATGACCTTCAGATCCATGAGAGGTAACATTTATCCATATCGCCTAACTGCATTTTGTTACTGAAGAATATGAACAAAAAACAAACAAAAAAAAAAATGGAACAATCAAAGTTAGTGCAAAACATTCCCCTTGGCATTTTCTTGCTTGTATGTGAGAAAGTTGTTTCTGATAATAAAAAAAAAATTATTTAAAAAAAACTGCCAAAGTACCAAAAGGTCAAAGTGGGAAAACGACATAGATATGGACGCAAGAACGATTTTCACCTTCTTTAGCCACACAAAACAAACAAAACGATATTTAAACCACGTACAACTTGGAAAAGTCCGAGAAAACCAACTACGCCTGGGTCGTCTTTTGAACATAACCCACATAACCCGATCAGAACATTTCTTCAGCAAGTTTCAACTCTAGCGTTGAGACAAAATACACAACACAGAGCATCACTGCACACACACTCTGCTCCAGGTGTGTGTGTGGGGGGGGGGGGGGCGTGTGGGTGTGTGTGTAATTGTGCCTCTGTCCTCTGTCTTCGGCAGAGAAAAGCCAATCTCCACGTCCAATTATTTGCCTCTCAAAGGCAGACAGACGGGGGGAGTCGGGAGAATACAGCACATGGGGCTGAAGGGAGAATTAGTTAGACTTACAGAAAGTGAAAGACAGAGGGATTCTTTGAGGGTCTGCACTGGGGGGAATTAATTAGAATGAAAAAAGGCATAGCGGGGGGTTGAGGAGGAGGAGGAGGAAAAGGCTCGTCTTCGCCCAAGTCCTGGAAATGGCTTCACAATTAGTCAAAGTCCCAAACAGAGCCTGTGGACAAAACTGGAGCCGCAGCTGCAGAGCGGGAGACGAACACCCGAATGGAGAACGCCGAAAGCGACAGAAGAAAGCGCTATAGTTGTTAAAGAGACATGATTGGCAAGAGAACGTCTTAAATATAGATTTTTTGTTCTTTCATTGTGAGTCTTCGTACCCTCTCGAGGCGATCGCTGCCTGTCCCGTTTTCTCAGCCCCGTTAATCTTCTCCTCTCCTCTCCTTCCTTCTGCTCCCTCCTTCCGCGCGCCGCCGTCCGGGATATTCCATCAAAGGAGGCTCCGGCTGGAGGCGGACAGTGGTGTCGCCGGGCTCCACACGCGCTCCACACTTTGCTGTCTTCTTCCTCTTCGTCTCTTCCACTTGTCGACTGGAGAATGTTTCTTTCTTCTCTGTGGTGGTGACACATGGCGTGTGTAGTGTGTGTGGTGGTGGCGTGATGATGGGGGTGATGGAGGGCACGGAGGAGTGAAAGGAAGGTCTCGGGACAGAATAAATGCAATGAATAAATAAGGGTTAAAAACCGAGGGAGGGAAGTGCAGCAAGTGTGGGCAGTCGGAGCGGCGAGCGGGGAATGACGGGAAGAGGCAGGTGGAATGGGTAGTGACACATCGCGGAGGTGTGTGTCTGCGTGTGTGAGTTGTGTCAGAGCACGGGGGCCGTCCCTCCAGCCGACACACCGCCGACAAGGAGGAGGAAGAGGAGGAGGAGGAAGAAGCGGTGAGGTAACGGAGGAGGACCGGATGGATGGATGGAATGCTGGGGATGGAAGGACTGATTCAACAAGCCTCCTCCTCTTCTCGGTCCATTCACACACAAAAACTCTCCACTTTGCCCAGTTCATTATCATTCACTGGATCTCACCACGACATGCATGGCTAAACTACCCACAGAGAATCTTAATAGAAAGGATGGAGGGAGGAGGACGGGGTGTGTTAGACCAGCAGGTGTCCCCTCTACATCTATTGTTCCCACCGACTGTGTGTCCATGGAAGTGAGTCTTTGTTTCCTCTGTGTGTGTGTGTGTGTGTGTGTGTGTGTGTGTGCGTGGGCGTGTGTGTGTGTGTGTATGTTTTCACAAGATGGAGCATGGGCTCTTCTTAGAGGGGGGTGAAGAAGCTGGAAAGCTGAACACATGTTCAAGGAGGCTAGACAAAAACTTCTTGAATTGAATGGGAAAAGGGAGAAAAGAACTCAGACACTCTGTGTTTGACAGGCAGCTCAGATGTGCTTTTTCAAAAAATGTTTCTAGCTCCTCTCAGGTCATTTCGCGTAGTCGAAATCATTTAACGTCGACGAATACTCTCGTAGATTGACTCAGACGTTCTGTTTTCCTCATTCAGACTGCACAGCTTGAGAGAAAATCAAGCGAACAATCCAGGTTGTCGGATGTTAAAAACTTAATTACTGTAGCGCCACAAAGAATGCTTTGTATTTCAAGAGAAGTGATTATGTTTTTTTATGCAATCACGTCAGGCAGATCAGAGTTCAATGAATCTGCCTGAAGATTTAAATTTTTTTATTTATAAATATATAAATTTCTATATGTACAGTACAGACCAAAAGTTTGGACACACAGTTGTGTCCAAACTTTTACTGGAATTGGTAACAAGAGGCGGTAGATGGACATGATAGGTCTTGCGTTTCAGTTGTGAATGTGCGCAAGTCTTATTCTGTCTGTATTTTGAAAATGTTGAAAATACATAATTGCCGTGTTTCCGTTAAATAAGAAACACAATTAAAGTCATTCGTGAATAAGTTTGCTCACTCGATAAGTTCTTAAAAACATGCCGCGCCATCATCCTCCAACTACTTCCTGTCTTTTCCTTCTTCGTTGTTTGCGCCAGAGGCCTGGTTGTTGATTATGTGACTCGTGTGATGCAAAAACATTTTTCCATTGCAGTTTTGCAATATAAAGTCATATCAATGCTGCCAAAAAAGCCGTGCCTCTAGCCAAAACCTTTTATTTATTTTTTATCTTTCAAAATTGTCGCATTTTCATTGAGCAGATTTATTTTAAAAATGTCAAATTATAAGGTTAACCGAAGTGCAACAATTCTCACGCCCTTTCAGGTTTACCCCCAAATTCTCCATAGGACGGAGATCAGGACTTTGTGACGGCCATGACAAAACATTGACTTTGAAAACATTCTGCCTTCATTATTTTGTGCTGAAAGTTGTTTGATTGTTTTAATCAGGTGCATAATTTATTAGCTTAGAACGTTACTGTATGACAAAGTTCACTGTTTCAGTCTATTAGGTAACTTCAATTCAGTGTAGTCATATCAGCACAGGTGAAGTAGGAAAGAGTACAGCTGATATTACTCCCTGATACCTCGATTAGTCTGAAGAGACCGATTATTTAGACCCCACAAGATTTTTTCTCTGACCGCAGTCCGGCATAGATGGCACTGACACCGCGTGCGGTTGTATGAGTTTTATTTTTTGTATGGTATAGGGAAGCAACCGCCCCATAGAAAGGATGGAGGAAGCGGGGCAACCACCCCCGCTTCTTGGCTGTCTGATCGTGACATTTGCTGCACTCCTCCTGAGCGTCGCGCTAAGACAGAGGGTCGAACATGGTAGCAGGCTACTGTTAAAGGAGAATGTTGCCAACCACCTGGGTGGACATAGCCCTGCCTTCTAGACACAACTCCTCCTCAGAGCTACAAGTTTCCAAGCTTTCGCCTCACAGAGCAGCCTTTTCCAGCGACTCCCCCCCACTCAGTACCTTCAGACTAGCCAGCAGCAATTAGCAAACACCTGGTGGAACGGCACATCTGCTGAGCTTATTATAGGAGCTGCTGCTCAGTGCAACACTGATAAAAAGTGTTGTTAAAGGGTTAATGACAAAGACTCCCAAAGATCAGCTCGTCGATCTGTGGTCAGAAAACTTTCCACATTTTGGCTCGTGTCTCATATTTCACATTTGCTAATCAAGATCATTAAACCTATGGGATAGTTTTTTGGTTTTTTTTAGTGTGTCATAAGAACTTAACATTTGCGTCACTGCCCACACCTTCTGCCATGAATATGCTCATCTGCTCTTTAGCTACAGAGTGACATTATGAAATGTCAGAGTAAGCCATGCTGAAAATGTTAATGTGATTTAATTGTTGAAAACAGTTTGGAAACATTGGACTGCTGCTATGTTTTCACACATCGACGTGGCAGTAACTACAACACGCTTTGTTTCTTTGCAGTTATTCCAAGATCAGAGCGACCAATCAACGCTAGTCATTGTGTTGTGTGGGTTCACTTTAATGAGATTACATAGCTGGCAGCCAAGCAGCAATTAAGTGGAATCAATTAATTTAGGTGGCAAAAGGCGCTCTGAAAGCTTTTGTTAAGTGTCCATTAAAGACTGTAAGCGTGCTTCACTTGTGATTGGCTTCCCTCACCTCCACCTTCTCCTGTTCTTGATGACAGTGTCCACACTTTGGATTTCCACTTTTGCTCAGCGGTAAAAGAAAGAAATCGCAAATCTTGATCTTAAAAATGAATCAGCCACACGTGATTCTTATTTTTATTCTGCTTTTTTATACATTGTTTGTATTGTGTGAAGCTTTGTGCTGTATGACGGTTTCCACGCTTATCCCTCCCTGGACAGCTCGCCAGTCCATCGCACTATATGACTTTTTATTTGTGACCTGATGTTTGTTTTTTTTTTTTATAAAAGACAATTTTTATAAACTGTTATTCTCTTTTTTGATGGAGTAGGCTTGTTAATTTGCCTGTATTGCACTGTGATGTATGATTTGTATATTGATTGCACCCTGAGGGATTACAGATGAAAACTAGCCTTTATGGCTAACTCTTCTTTTTTTATATGTTCTTTTAAATAAATAAACCCAAGGTTTGTTTTAATGGCTTATTGAGCAGAATCTGTATTTCATTTAATCCATTATCTTAAAAGAATTGCTTGAGGTATCGTTTCTTATGCTGTGTAATGTGTGTGTTAATGTCTTGATTTATACTTTTGATTCCTCAGGCTGGTAACTTATAACAGAAGTCAAAGTAGCTGGTTGTGAGTGGACCAATCTGTTTTACACAAAGACTCGTACATATTTGCTTGTTGAATTATTATCAGTCTAAAATCCGCCAGAGACCATTTTACCTGCAGTGAAGTTTCAGTCCTGTATCCGGGTCTGAAACTTCCTAGTTTCTGAAACTTTCTAGTTTTTAGAAAGCAAAGTTAGTCTAAACTAGACAAGAGATTATTTTTGGCTTCACAGGAATACCGTAGAGAGGAAAACATGGGAGAGATTTGTTTGGCAACAATCACAAATTAGAAGCTTAATTATACGTCACTTTCCTGATGTTGTTTTAATCCTTCCTGCATTATTTCCTTCATCCTGTTATCACCATTTCATTAACTTCTTTTCCATTATCATAATCCAACTTTAAGCCTTTTGGAAATCATTTTCATAAACACACTCAATCACAAATAAATTGTACTCATGATTCCTCCCAAAATTATTTTTATGCTCAAATAACCAGGCAGTTGGTTTTCATCAGACACTGAGTTCTGGATATCGCTCCACAGTATGATGGAGAGACAGACAGAAGCTATTCCTGGTGGCCAGACATTGACTTATAGATTGAGGAAAGGGCCAAAAGCTGCTCATGCTCACTCTAAAGCGATCTGTGCATAGCTCCTCTCCACCCATGGGTGTTCACACTTCAGCCACGGCATTGTGTGGATAACGAGTCTGCAGGGCCTTTAGAGGACACAGTGTTTCCTTTAACTGTCGATGCGCAACAGTAAAAGGCCTGAAGTGGCGGTCAGAGAGGGAACCTTCGGGGAGTCAGGAGAAATGTTTAGTTGCTTTTGGATGTCCACTTGCGGGTAGTCCTGTTTCCATTCAACTGTCATGCATATTTTTTAGCAAACTTTAAAAGAAAAAAATAAGGAAATGTGAATTAGTTGTGTTTCCCTCTAGTGGTTTGGAGCCAATCAAGCGGGCTTTGCAAAGAGTCATTTCATCAGATGTTGATGCTACGTTTGGCTGTAACAAACAGGAAGTAAGGGTTGCAATTTAGTATGAACCACACATGTCAGGAAAAATGGAGGAAATTTGGACATTCTCTGAGTTTGGTGCCTCTGGTAAGGCAACCTTTCCTAACGCGATGCTTCATAATGTGCAGAAAAAGAAACGTTAATGGAAACACGGTTAGTTGTCCTGAAAGCCAAGAGACATCTGCTCCATACTATCCAGCACCTTGCGGCTTCACCGACAGGTTTGCCCAAACGATGAAAGATGCAAGAAAAGCGTTAAAGTACGAAGGAACGCTCCGTCAAAGGCTACACCGTTAGCTGTTCAAGTAATACAAGAGGCAACAAAAGAGAAATCTGTAATCAAATCACTTTTTTAGAGAGAAATAAAGAACAGACTTTAACATGTTGTGAAAGAACTGAATATTTAAAAGGGCGTTTTCCCGTAAACATTTATAAAATGTTCTGCTATCTAGAAAAATGTCTGAAACTTGATGGGCAAATGAGATATGTGAGGTGTAATGTTGATGAGATGTAATGCTTTACTGGACTCTTAAGTTTGTGTGTATTCTACTGTATGGCAGTGCTTTGAGGCAGGCCTTTTCCTGAAAGCCTGAATCCAGGAAGACGCAACAAGTTCAAAGTCGTGAATTAATTTTCCAGCCTTACATTGAGTCCTGACTCGATGGACTTTGTTTTTACTGAGAAAAAGTTCACGAAAAACTTTAGGTTTGTGAGAGTTTGACTAAGGCAAGCGGATTTCAACCAACTGAAATAGACAAAAATGCTTTTAGAGTTTTTGTTTGAGGTAAGAGGTGCAATTTCATGCAGCGCTACAATAGCACGACCACAGCTGCGCCTCTCGGGAGCTCGGCACACGCAGGGTTGTTTGGGAGCCACAAAATTACCAAACAGGTGCAAGAACAAGTAATCCAACTTCATCCCAGCAAACATGGCAATGGTTGCACTGTCACATCTCTCGCTCTCCCAGGAAGAACATGCATGCTGGAACGTAAGCATATGGGTTTTAATTTACAGACGGGATATGGAGTAAATTAAAGACTTGTTTACTGGGATACAGTATGCCATATCCACCAAAACTTAAAGGTCATCCGCAGAGAAAACAAGAAAAACAACATCAGAGGCTTTGTTTTTTTACGCAGCATGTGTCTGAAAGAGTGAAGAAAATCTCCTCAGCGCTGTTTCTAAAAAGGTCACATCTCCTCTCTGCGTGTGTTATTTTACTGAGAGTCAACATCTCCTCCTTGGTCGTGTATTCTGAGTCTAACATGGATAATAGAGCTGGCATATGTGTGTGGATCTTATTGAGCTTTACTTTTCACACACTTTGAACACTGCGATGTGGGTAGCATATGGGTTTTACTGACGGGTGATGAAGAGGAGCTTGTGCCGTCACCTGGAAACGGAAGGAGCATTAGGACCGACAACGAACAGAGGCATGGGGAAGTGTGTGTGTGAAGATGTTCAATTCCAACACTGAAGGAGACGAATTTAGTGGGTTTAGTGCCCAGGAGGAAGATGGAGATACGTAGCGATCAATGGAGTTTTTCTGACAGACTGGGTTTTGTAAATGTAAGCAGCCATTTTACCAGTATGTATTTAAAAGTTTAATGTTGTAACAATCTTCTGTGTAAATATCTCATGTTACAACCTGGACACCTGCAGGTTATAGACAAGTATATGTACTTATTTATTTCTTTTCAAAGTTAGTGGGTACGGCTTATATTGAGATGCGTTCAATATTTGGGAAATCACAGTATTTTTTATTTTTAAAAGAGTCTGTTGTACTCTTCTTTTTGAACCCTAACTGTTGTTTTGTTGCAACTCAAAACCTGTTGGTCACTAAAGTTGGTTCCTCAGTACATCAAGCAGTACTGGAGTTTTCACGTTACCAGAAATAAGGCAGCACAGGTAGAAGAAATGCCAGCTGGTTATACATATGTGTAAGTTACGACAATCCTTTGACTTCCATTACTTTTGCTCTGACTGATCCAGATAGTTTCTACCATAAGGCAGTGATTCACATATTTCAATGACGCACGCATCCCCACAGATGTTGAAAGACGCTAAAATACTCCTTCAGAATTACTCCTGAGGTAGATTCTAAACTCCACCATTTACAAATAAGCTGTCAAATTTAAGCAGTCTTGTTTAATTTAGTAAACTTGTTAATTCATCTATATACTAATCATTCTTAGTCTTAACTTAGAATTGGTCATTTAATTTAGATTTCATTTGTTTGTGGTGTAGGCATCTTCATATGTTGATTATTTATGCTCGGAAATAAATATATAGAATAAATGTTTGAAAGTGAGTCAGGACAGATTCATATCCCAGGCTTTAAATCAGAAGGAGGAGCAGACAGGTGGAGGTCTGGACAGAGCCAATGAACTGAACACATTCTTCAACAGGATCAGTTCAGCTTCCTCCTAACAGCATGCCATGTTCTGGCACCTAAAAAAGCTCCTAGATGACTCTGTATACTGTTGTCTGGAAGTTCTTGTTGGATTCTGTTATCTTTTTCTTTTACTCATCAGGTGTTAATACTTTACTGCTTACTTAATATTAGCTGTGTAGCAGTGATCTCTTCTTGCTGGTTGCCAGTTAGACAGAAGATTCTAGAAGCAAAATGTGGCTTCCATGAAGAAATGTGCTTAGAATATTTCACGTAGGTTTTCTTGTTTCCCCAAAAGAGACTAAATTCACAATGTGACCACAGCCGTTTGCACACTAGAAGCATTTATTTCCAAACCTGCCCTTTCCTCTTCTGCAATCAACATCATTCTTCCTTTTATCTCAATCATATTCCCGTTGGCCACATCCAACCAAATCCCCACAGGGCTTACTGAAGCACCATGTTTTCCAACCGAAGGAATCTGCAGTCAAGTCAAGGAAACAACTTGTTCGCCTGCATTAACTTTTGTCATTTTTCCTCATCTGGAGACACCTTGGGCACACCCAGAGCGGCGTTCCAGCTTTCCTCCGCCACAACGTCTCCCTTTCAATCACGCTTTCAAATGCAATCATCTAATTCCCCTCTGGCGCATCAGTCCGCCATGAGGGTACGAGATTTGTCAAGTGCGGGATCGGGGAATCGCCTGCCTCGCGTAATGTGAAGATCTGCACTATTTCCTGAGCGTATGCTCTGCAATTCATTTTATAAATGTCAGAGGAAGCTTGGCAACCCCTTCGCCTTCACCATCTATCCATCCCCATAGAGACACACACACACACCAACATACATGCACACTCAACCTGATAGGTAATATTCTTATTAGAGATCAGCTTGATTGGCTCCTTCTGCCCTTTTCATTGTCTGAGCGACAGTGAGGGAAGGGATGATGACATGTGGGCGTGTGCGGGGTGTGTGTGTGCGTGTGTGTGTGTGCGTGTTCATGCATCGGTAGCCGTGTATGCCCAATGTTCTGCCGTTTACACAAACAGAGATTAGAAAGGCAATAAAACTGTCACATAGAGAATGCCGCCGTAATGCCATCAACCCCAGGCTTGCTGTCACTCTTATCTACCTATTTTACAAACACGCACACACACACTTGTATACTCCAGGAGTATGCTGTGAGAGTCAGAATAGCTTAAGATGCTCAATATCCATAGTAATCCTCTACCTTTCCTTATCAAACTTGTGTATGAGTGTGTGATGAGTCTCAGTGGCTATTTGAGAGTTGGCTAGCTTTCCTATTGCTTCTGGTGCCACAGCTTATTTCATGGCCCTTCATCTGCTGTTTGTATGAGAGTGTGTAAAACAGACCTCCCTCTACCAGTCGTTTACCATACCTATGGTAAACGACTGCATGTGTGTGTGTGAGTTTGTACCGTGGCCGAGGCCCTGATGGGTCCCGAGACACGGAGGATGAGTTAGCCTCTGCCCCGGTTTCCATGGCAGCTGCCGGCTTTATTAGAGTCTCACTTTAGCTCCCACAAACACTCAGACACATGTTCACGCGTCCACACAAACTCCCGTCATTGTGCGGCGACGGGGCCTGCTCCGCCACCCCGCCCTGGGGCGCTTACATTTTGGAGCAGTTAAGAAACTTGTCAGGAATGAGAGATGGGCAATGTGTGGCTAAATGAAGCGCAATGGAGAAAACGTCACGCGATTTCACACCCGAGTAGCCTCCGGCTCCCCCCCCTGCCTCACACACAAACACACACACACAAACACAGGCGCAAAGACACACAAACGCAGAGACGGGGTAAGATGAGCCTCAAATGAGTGCCATGGTGAACATCAATACACTCAGCCAGCCCGTATCTAGGCCTGGCGAAAACCATTCCCAATCAATATTCTCCAGACCAAACCAATGTCACATTCAGTACAGGACAAGCCAGACTGCATTAGACCTGGTCCAACCAGCATCAGTCATCTCCGAACTATCCATCCAGCTTTTATGCGGCGCTCCATAAGAGCTGCAGAACTTCCATGACCTGCAGTTTCGATCAGAAGGATTAATATTACAGATGCAGGGATTTGCCTAGAGGCAACAAGGAAACCTGTACATGCAAAAGCCTTCAATACTTCATGTCACAGACTTTAGTCATTTTAAACTACATCGTTGGCACTTAGAAAAAAACTTTCAGAGTCATGGAGTAGCACATTTGAAATCATCATGCTTGATGATTTCAAGCATGATGCTTGAAATGATCATTTTTGTGTTGGTCTCGAGAACTGTGCCACCACAGAACTGGTTGGAGTCTTTCTGTTGCATTCTGATTTAGAGGCTTTTCCTTTTTCTGGTTAAAGGGGCAGTATTATGTAAAATTGACTTTTGTGAACTTTACATCATGTTAAAAAGTTATTCCCTCATTAAAAACATACCTGTTGTTTCTTTCATGCATGTTTGAGAAGTCCTTTAATCTCCATGGCAACCATTCAGCAGTGAAAAACACCTGAGTGGACCTAGCCCTGCCTTCGAGGACAAAGCTCCTCCTCGGAGCTGCAGTTTTCAAGCTTCTGCCTCACAGAGCAGCCCTCCCCCTTGACTCTGCCATTCAGCTCCTTCAGACTAGCCAGTAGCAATTAGCAAATACCTGGTGGAACTGCTGAGCTACTTCTGAGCAACACTGGGAGAAATATTGTTAAAGGGTTAATAGAGGAGCCATGTTGTGATGACTTCCTAAAGGGGGAGTTTCATGAAGAGCAGGAGTTTCTTAAAGAGACAGATGCCCAATTTCAAGGGTTTACATTACAAAGTATGAAGTCAGATTTCTTTCAAGTCATATTTGATATATTCAGCATTTTTATAACATAGTTACTTGATGTTGCTCTAAAATGGCATGCTTGTCTTTTGTTCATTGTGACTTTACTGAAAAAATAGACTAGATAACGGACTACTTAAAAATAGGCAAGTGGCAACTATAAAACATTATCAGTCAGCTCATTCTGATAAATACAAAAAAATGTCCTTTGAATTTGATTACAATTCATTGCCAGGTTTAGTGCTTTTGAGGTGATTGAATCAATTAGTTGATATCGATAAGACTAATTTTGAGTTCGGTCGAAAGATTTTAGGGTAGGGTAAGGGTTAGGGTTTTGCTTTGCCGATGTTCTGAGGCATGTCTGTTCCCACTATGGCTTGTGAGTCTTACCATCTGGCTGGAACACATTTCCAGTTTGGTGGCAGCAGCCTTGGAATGCTCCAGATTAGATTCTGCATGGAGCAAACTGCTGATCATGCTGCTCTGAGCTCCCTTTGTCTCTCTTTTGGGAGAAAGCTAATTACCTGTGATCAGAGAGCAGACCATGGGGTAATGGCAAGGGTCTATGGCTAAGAAACCATTCTATAACTTGGATCATTTCACTGGAAATTGCTATGAGCGAACCCTGTGTATTGGATGGACTTGAGATAAGTTCTCAGGTTCTTTGAAATGAATCTCTCTGTGAAACACACAAACCCTGGGATATTGTTTTATAAGCTAACTCTGCTTTATCTGTCTCCACTTGACTTCCCTGCTGTATTCCTTTGTCTTTATGATGCTGTTTGATTTCTAAAGTCCTCTAAGAAACCTCTGAGGCCCTCACCGAACACCTGGATTTATACTGTTAAAACTTTAAATTCTTTTATTTGTACGTTTGAATTTTATGCTTTGCTTTTCTGAAACTCTGAGATTTTTAAAGGTGCTACATTAACGTTATTTTCTTATTTGTTTCATTGTATCTAGTAAAGGTGAGTACACGCCTCACATTTTTGTAAATATTTGATGCTATCTTTTCACGAGAGAATGCTGAAGATATGACACCTAGATACAAAGCAGTCAGTGTACAGCTTGTATAACAATGTGCATTTGCAATCCCCTCAAAATCACTCAACACACATTTATGAATATCTAAAGAGCTTCCTACAAAAGTGAGTACATCCCTAAGTGAAAATTGTGACCAACGAGCCAATATTTTGTACAGCCATTATTCATTTCTGGCACTGCCTCAACCCTCTTGGGCATTGTTCCCACTGAAACCCTTGCCCAGTCCTCCAGGATGACGTCACATAGCCGGAGGGTGTTAGAGATATTGCCCTCTTCTACCTGCCGTTTGAGGATGCCCCAACGATGATCAATAGGCTTTATGTCTGAAGAACTTGGCTAGTTAAACACCTCTGCCCTGAGTTTCTTCAGACAGGCAGTGGTGGTCTTGGAGATGTTTGGGGTTGTTGTCATGTTGGGAGATTGCCCTGTGGCCCAGTTTCAGATGGGAAGCCATGCTGCTGTGCTTCGGTATGTCAGCCTACACGTTGGCATTCATTTTTCCCTCAGTTAACTGTAACACCTCACTGCCATCAGTACTGATGCAGCCCCAAGTCACAATCATGCTTGACTGTTGGCAAGACACACTTGTCTTTGTACTCCTCACCTGATTGGCACCAAACATGCTTCAAGCCATCTGAACCAAATACTGTATCTTGGTCTTGTTCCAATAGTCCATGTCCTTGTCCACAGCAAACTGTTTGCAGGCTTTCTTTAAAAGGAACTTCCTGTACATCAGCGGTCTCAAACTGCATTCCTCGGGGGGCCAGAGTCCTGCAATTTGTAGATGTATCCGTTGTTCTTCACACTTGAACTAAGTGACCCGCCACAGAGCTCTGCTAACCACCTGGTATTGGAGCCAGGTATTCTGAAGCAGAGAAACATCTTAAAGTTTCAGGACACCAGCTCTTCAGGACTGGAGTTTGAAACCACTGCTTTAGGTTTAGCCATGCAGACCAATTGGATGCAGTAAGCAGTAGATGGTCTGATGACTGACACTCCTTCAACTTCTATTTTCAAAAGACAACCATCGGATATGACACTGACCATGCGCACTCAGCTTTATTAGCGTCGACCATGGGCTAATGTGCTGCAGCTCAGATTCTGGGAGTTCTTGGCCATGGGGTGCCATGTTGAACCTCCAGTGACCGGAGAAAGTTAAATCAATAAAACTACATTTAATACACCTGCTCCCCATTCACACCTGAGGATGTTGGAGTTGAGGGCCTAAAAACAAAGTGCATACAACACTTTACCCATTTGTGTTCGTAAAAAACCACGAGACAGTGTTTGTAATCCAAATCCAAATCTTAGATTAACTCTCTGGTTAAGACAGCAGGTAAAATCATTGGCATGCCAGCCTTCAGGTCACCTCAAGCAGTTTTTTTCTCCTTTAGGCACGTAGATGGCTTGATGTTGGATGGTACATTCTTTTGAAATCAGGAAGATGGTACAAGGTTATACTTTGAAAATACAGCCCATATAAAAATTAATCTGTCCCCTGTCTATCAACCTTATTAATGACCCAAGACAATGAGATGAGCTGGAATACAGGAGGGACTGTTGATGAATTCATTTCATTGAAATTTGCATTGATGATGGAGATTGATAGCTTGGAATTAGACTGGCTGGAACTCAGTAGGATGTGTAGGAAGACGGTAAATGGTTCTGGGACGATTGTTTTATGAATTCTTTATTTATTTATTCGATTGTTTCTTATGTAGAATGAATGATGTGATTGTTGTTGGTGCAGCTTTGCTCCCCAAAGGGACAGAAAGAGTTTCTTGAGTCTTGATTCTTGTAATGTGTAATGAGGATTGTATATGAGCGAAGTGAGTCTTGCTTTCTTCCTTCTTTTCTTTCTAACATATCAGTGATTAAAACAGATGTTTGTGTTGGTCAGAAACCCTATCCTTTTCAAGCTTCACAAGCAGTTCCATCTCCTCCAGTTGTCTCCTGAAGACTACGGACCCTTACAGCAGTCAATCAGTCCGTCCTTATCCACCTGTATTTTCCTGCTCACCTCTCCATCTGCTCCCCCCGCCCCCGACTGACACTCACACCCCTACGCTTTTCAAAACCTCCTCAGCTCCTCTCCCATCAGACGCCGCTATTCTCATCTGAAAGAGGAGAATGGAGCTGGGAAAAATAAGCGTGGGGATGCAAGGACGCGTGGCGGAATGAATACTAAGCACCGATGGGTGTTTAACACAAAGCCCGGCGCAGACGCCTGTGTGCACAGAGGTGTATATGATTACACATCACTCAGCGGCACATAAGCATGCAGATGTGTACACAAACTCACAATCCGCTGGGTATCAGCGGACCGCTTGGTGCAGGATGAATAGAACGCATTTGTACCTGCAGGCTTAAACCGGCAGGATTATGAGGGATACGAGGGGAATGCCAACGGCAGAAGAGAGGCCCGTGACCTTGGATGGAGGAGGAGGAAGAGGAAGAGGGAATGTGGGGGAGTGGTACATCAGTCAAAACTGTGCCCTGAAAACAATCACGGCCTGGTGTGGCATGTTTGTTCACGTCAAGACAAACGTTTGAGTTGATGGGGGTCGCGGAGGGGTGGATGGGGACGACTCTAGAGGAATTATATCGGCTTCATGCGTACAGCGTGGTGGTGAATGGTGAGATTAGCATCAGTAATCCATTCCATGTTTTGACTTCACCTCTGTTTACTTGTGAGGACAGGGAGATGGTTGAGTTTCTCTTTTTCCCACTTTGCATGTATTTCTGCGTGCCAAATTGTGTGGAAACAGGGGATGCATCATATACTTGTTACAAGTGCCAAGGCAGAATGCATTATTCATTTTCATTTGGGCCCCTGTAATAGGGTGAGTCCTTCTATGTTTGCGTGTGTGTGGGTGTGTGTGAAAGAGAGAGAGAGAGAGAGAAAGTTGGCACATCTGTGTAATAACCTGGGATTGGATGTGTCAGGTCATTTCTACAAGTGTTAAAGAAAGCAGGGAGGACAGACAGGCAGTCTGATGAGCTGAGCATCGTCTCAGCTCATCAGGAGAAAAGGCAGGTTGGGGGGGGCGGTGCAAAAGGAATGGAATAGAGGCAGAGAGAGGTAACATGGATGAACCATCTTTGAATGAAGGTATTAAAGTTGCTTAAATAGAACGTAGATGGGGGCGAAACAAGACATAAACCAAACAGATAAAAAGATGTACGAAGACGCTGAGCATACAGAGAAAAGATCTGAGAGAAAAACCTGAGAGTGAATAGTTTTCTTGGAGTGATAAAAATGAATAACCGAAGGAGATGAAATGAATTCTGTAAAGGAGAAACGTGAGAAAAAGGGTTGAAGAGAGAACAGCTGAGAGTAGCTTATCAGAAAAGATAAAAATGTTTAAAACAGAGCTTTATCTGTGTATTTATATCTATTTCTGCTGCTATATTTTGGCACTGTGAAAGTATTCATAACCCACATCTTGTCAAGTAAGACAGTTGTTATAGGCTGGTGTAAAGGATTACCCCAAAAAGGAGGCAAATCAGGCTCAGATGCAAAGAAAATATGTGAGGTTATAAGGCAGAGTCTAAAACACAAGATAATCTACTGAGAAGAATCTGTCTAACTTTGAGTAACGTTCCTGCTTGTAGGTTATGTGTAGCATTATGATACCTTAACAGGCCATACTTCTGACTTTCCTTTTTCTTCCCAGATCCTTTCAGACTGGAGTTTTAATTCCAAAGAAAACTCACAATCAACGCTACAAAGTATATTAACATCAACTCTTAGTGTGTCTTTTCTCACTTTTATTCACTACTCAATAAATATTACTCTTGTTTAGCAATTTAACTCTCTTCTGACTTAAACTGGGTGCATTTTCACGGGTTTTATGTTAAATTGTAAGCGTCTTTTCCTCCTTCGAAGAAAGCCAGGATGGAAATCAGACGAGATTTCGCAAACATCAAATAATCGCGTCAAAAACAAAAATTTATTTCTTAAATCAGGATCTGTCACATTGTTTTATCGCTTACTTTTTCACTTAAAAAGTCAGTGAAAATCCACCTAACTTATACATCAATATGTCTTGGTAGCTCAAAAGGAGACAAAAATTTCTTAACTTCCACATATACAGTATCTCCTTTAAAGACTTAACTCAAGTCAGTCATGGCCAGGAATGTGATATAAAGTTTTATGTTAGTCTGGTTTAAATGTGCTCTCCTCGTGAAAGAAACTCTAAAGTCCTCACAAGTCAGGCAAACAAAATGAAAGCACAGAGCAGTGCCAAAGAAATAATGAGTAAGTCATCCAGGTATTTTCAAGGTTCTTTCCTTTTTTTTTTCTTTGATGACTTTTCTTCTTGTGTCCCATTAGATCACACCAGCTGACCTTTGTCCAGATAAGCACCTTTCACGCCGGAAAAATACACTTTCTAAGAATCATTCTAAACCAAAAAAGGCAGCTGAACTTCATAAATGAGTCAGTGATTTGCTACTTAAACCACACAACGTCAGACTGCAGTTTGTACTAATAAGGAAAAGACAGAGCTGTGCAGATGTTGCTTGAGACAATTTGAGGGAATCTCAGCAAAGTCCTTCCTGCAGATGAACAACACTGTGACTGGCAGCAGACTGGTGACCTGCCAGTTTATCCAATCTAAAACACTCAGACACACAAATAACAGTTGTTTACAGTCGATCAAAAAGTGCTACTAAAAATCAAAGAAATTCAAAACAAAGTCGAGTAAAAATAATCCAGACGTGTTGTGTGCAAATGGAGAAGGTGTTGGCTGCAGCCATTCAGTTTATACGTGTCCACCTTAAATAACTCTTCATCGCTTTAGTTCAAGAAATGTGAACAGAATGCACAGAATCTACAATTACATCCACACAATAGAAGAGAGAAAAAAAGGAAAAATAGAATAAAGAGTAGGTATGATGTTAGTCATATTTCAAATGTTTAGTCTTCTTATGGCATTCAATCATTCTATGTTTTAACATAAACTGTTATGTTATTACTTACTTTAATATTTACAGGCAAGCTGCGCCACTGCTTAACCCCCAGCCACAGAGACACATGCTTTTTAATGTAGTATTTATGTTTGTTTGGTTGGTTTAGATTAAACTTTCATCTCAGCTCATATCTCCCACCTTTTTTATCGTCACCTTTCTTTAATAATTTCTGAATATTTTTAGGGAGCGTATTGTTTTTTGCTTCGTATATTATTTGTGCGGTCTTAAATTTTACTATCTCAGCAAACTTTAACACTCCCCACTGACTGAACAAAGCATTGGTTACATCCTACGTGATTTAATTGTGGGATTTCATTTTTTTTTTCCACCCGGAATATAAATAGGTTGGAGGTTGTTTCTGTGGTTATGTCCCCAAATCTATACACAATATGACAAATAAGGTAAAAGCATAATGAGCCTTAAAAAAAAAAAAGAGGACTTGAGCCACTGGAAAAAAAAAATTGACTTTAATCTCAGAATTTGGACTTTAATCCAGATCGGTGACTGAATGCGATCAGATGCAATGACAGACATGTGAGTTGTGTAGGAACAAAGCTAACCTTCTGGAGAAACATATCGGACTTAAGGATTTTTATTTTTACGCGGTCGAGGTTCTCTGTTCTCAGGTGCCCATCTGGATATGATCAGCATTCACAGGCTAAAGTCAGAATTCCAAGGAAAAATTCCAAATTCTGAGTTTGAAGTCCGAATTTTGAGGGTGAATTCTGAATTCCCATGGTAAAAATCAGACTTTTGAAAATACTCTGAATTCTGAGAGTTGAGTCAGAATGTTGAGATCACGGTGCAAACATGACAGAATTCAGAGACAAAAGTCAGAAATCTGAGAGTAAAGTCAGAATGTAGAATTTTGTCGGAATTCTGAGAGTAAAGTCTGAATTCTAAAAGTAGTTTAGAAAGATTAAAATAATTTTTTTTGTTTCATTTTCAATGACCCGAACCTTTTCCGTATGCAGCCATTTTTCCACCTAAATGTGAATGTTGCGACTGTGAGAAGGAAGTTCTACTTTTTAATGGAAGGAAACCTTCAGTAGAGGCTTAGTGTGATCGGTCATCTGCCTTGACCGGCTGAGAGATGCAATGAACGTCAAAAATAATACAGATGTGGTCTCGGTCACCGGAGGCAGCGCCTCTTTTAGTGTCTAATAGAAACATCGCTAAACACGTATGCTCTGAATCATTGGAACAATCTCTGAAAAACTGAGCATACGAGTTTTTGCTCCTTTGTAGACTGATGGAAAAAGATGGAGAAGGTACTGATTAGGAGTTCAAGAGACTGGCAAAAAAAAAAGGATATTAAAGAAAATAAGTGCAGCACAATGTGATGTAAAACTTGAAGACTCTTAGAAAATGAAGACGGAGCAGCCGAGTAACAAAGGGGAATCTCACGGACAGAACGCCTCCCTCAATAATTGTTTTTCTGGGTGTGTGTGGGTGTGCAGAGTTTGATGTTAAGGTGAGCTGATCAGTGACCAAAACCTCCCCCGTTTCGCCTTCACTATCAGCTGTTTAAGGTCACTCTGTCCCCTTGGCAACGGGGACGTCAGTGAACCCTCCGCTCCGCCACCTCCCTCCTTAAAGCCTCCGCTTGACTCCAATAAAATGCTACGCTCTGCCGTCTGTGCGCATGGTCACGCATGTTAGCGTGCTGCGACAACTTTGGTAAACATTAGCGACCACTGATAGCACTCATCAAACCTCCAGCTCATGAAATAATTACTTTTAAGGCATCCAGTTTGCTTCCTGTACTTAAACGTGTGTGTCCGTGTGCGTAATTGCAATCATTCTTGTTTCCTGCCAGTGACAAGCGCTTTTCCCCCTTTTTTTTTCACTTGCATATACTAACATGTTGACGCTTAGCTCCTAATTAAGACGTATGAATCACAGCGCGTGCATGCGGGCGTGTGTGTGTATGTGTGTGTAGCTTGTCATCGTAGTCTGCCACACATTAGCAGTGCTGTCTGCGCCTCAGTTGGCACAGCTGAACCTTTTTTTCAGTCAGGAATGTTGACTAATTTAAGATGTCACACATTCCCATGAATGCCAGCCGTCCACGCGTTAACTCAGCTCGGCATCCGGCAAAGCATAAGGCCACACACACACACACACGCATACGTGTGTGTGTGCCATGTATTTAATGCATTGCAGGGACCATTTTCCTAACATATTATGTTGTAGGAACCAAATGCTCCTTGTGGGGACCAAGGTCTGGTGAAATGCTGTTTTTGGGTTAGGGGTTAGGTTTAGGACTAAGATGTGAATAGAGTTTGGGGTAGGGTTATGGTGAAGTATGTAATGGGTTAGGGTTAGGGTGTATAAATGAATGGAAGCCAATGGAAAGCCCCACAAAGAGAGAGACAAACATGTGCGTGTGTGTGTGTGTGTGTGTGTGTGTGGGGTGTGTGTGTGTGTGCCATGACAACCCAAACTGGGGTCATGGAACATCTCTGATGGTTAACCAGTTGAGTGAGGAGGCGGTGATGAGGATTACACACAAACATCATGTGTTTGTGACTCCCCCAACGCTCCCACACCCACACACACACACGCCATCATGCACAAGAAGAGCTTTTAAGAAGCAGAAAACACCATGCCTCCAGTTTCCTGTCAGAGTGATTACTACTTTTATCATTTTACTAATCATCAATCATCAGCCCACAGACACATTCATACTGACGTAAATATCATTCAGTTTTTAAACATGGCTTCACTGTCTGTGCTTCATTTACAAACATTCATATAACTTGATGTCTAGCAATCTATGGAAACATATTTAAAACTGTAGTAGACATGGGTTGGATAAGATATTACCACGGGATGATGTACTTAAGTAAGGATTCCACTTTGATGGTTCAAATATCATGTCTTGCTCTCGTGGCTCTTAAAGGGGCAGAATTTTGTAAAATTGACTCTTTTGAGCTTTACATCATGTTATGATGTTATTCCCTCATCAGAAACATACCATGAGTGCTTCTTTCATGTATGTCTGAGAAATCCTTGAATCTTGCATGGCAACCATACACCTGTGCGAAACACCTGGGTGGACCTAGCCCCGCCTTCAGACGCAGAACCTCCTCTGAGATGCAGTTTCCAAGCCTCCGAGCTTCAGCCTGACAGAGCAGCCGTCCCGTTAATAGAGGAGCCGTGTTGTGATGACTTCTTGAAGGCAGAGCTTCAGAAAGAACAGCAGTTTTTTTAAAGAGACAAAGACCCAATTTCAAAGCGTTAAAGTGGATAGTCAAATTTCTTTTAAGTCATATTTGACATATACAGCTTTTTTATAAGAACTGAAGGTAACATAGCTAGTTAATTGTGCTATCAAAGGGTTCTATGAGGTTAGAAAACACATAATATTGCAACTTTAATGAATAGATTGGGTTTCTTCCTGTTGCTACACACACACAATCTTACCAAATTTGGTTTTAATGGACATTTTTCACTAAATTGTATATTTCCCTCCTGATGACGTTTGGTTATATGTGCTAAAGTAAAACATTTGGGGTAACCAACACTGTCCACTCTCTGATAAATTATTACTAGATCAAATCAAGTTCTCAAGCTGGATTTAAAATGTTTTTACATTACTGTATTTCACCATAATTTTATGATGATTACCTGCAGTTCCGTTGTACATTTGTGAAGCTTGTTAAGACGAACACATATTCTCCCATAATCTTTACTTCTTGTCCCACAGTGTGTCATGTCGGTCCACACGGGGAACAAACATATGTCTACTTTGAATGTCACTCAGCTCTGACAGATTTCAGCGTTGCCTACCAGCCGGACTATTAATGATCAACTGCGCTGGGTGATTTTTGTTTGTTTCATTGTGGTTTCACACAACCGAGGCGTGTTGGCAGGCTGCTGCCAGGAGGCCGATTCCACCCAGCCAAGACATCACAGCCCAGCCGGGAGTCTTTAAACAATTGTGCCCACACACAAACAAACACACCTCTTCCCTATTTTCTTTTTTTTTTTTTTTTTTTTTTAGTTCATCATCATACAATTCTGCACACTCCAGTCTCATCCCCTCGCCCAGGTTTTTCAGGGATTCTACATCTCAGAAGTAATTGAATGCAAATCAGCTTTTCGGGGTGGTTTCGTTTCCATCTCCATTATTTTCAATTAGATGTTTTCTTTGTCTGCTGCGTTGTGGTGTCTCATCAGAACCTCTGCTGTGTGCCAACACGCTGATTAAAAAGGAGTTCTGTTCAGGAGGGAAATATGGAGATTTGTGAGCGGGAAATAATGAAGGCCCAATATTTTACGGAGGCCTGACACATTTCAGTAAAATATTTGTTGTTGAAATTAGTTCCAAACCTATTTATCAAAACCTAAACACTTTAACTTGGATTTCCTCTCTGATGTTGTACTCCAATTTGATTCATTTCAACTACACATTCATTAATCATAATTTTTTTTTATTGTGCAGGTGGTTGGGTGGTGAAAGTGGTTGTGTTTATCAATCTTTAGGCTAGCGGTGGGGTACATCTTGGAGAATTCAGCAGTCCATGGCACATCTTAAGTAACGAAGCAATTCAAAGTGCTTCACGTGATTAGAAGGAACATAAGATAACAAACAAGCTAAAAGAATTACACTGAAGTGGCAAAGTTAAGGAAAACGAAGGCAGGTTGAAATACTAACGACACTTTATGATGTTCCAGTTGTTATTAATCAAAGGCAACTCTAATCAAATGGGATTTTAGCCTTGAAAGTAAAAGTTAAAACTGATCTCTTCAAAAATAGTGACAAATACATAGATAATATTTAGCAAAGTTAAATATTTACTTCAAGTCAGTGTTTAGCAGATGCACCTTTGGCTGCAATCCCAGCACAGTCAGTAGCTGCTTTTCCATTATAAATGTGCACTAATGTTTCTCTATGTTCTGCTATTGCAAAAAAAAACAACACAATTTTGCAGTTGTGGTGTTTCCAATAAATAAGAAATGAAATTAAAATCAGACACGAATAAGAGTCTCTCCCATCCCAGCTGCTGAAGCATGTAACTCCTTCAGCGTAGTCATGGTGACGTGGTGTCCTGTGAGATCATGATCCCTCCATTCCTTCATGGATTTAACTGAACCTTCATAACATGCAGCGACAAGGAAATCTATGAAGGAAGAACTGTTTGAAGTTCAAACTCACCATGTATTTTCTAGAGGGTCAACCCACAACATCTCACAAAATGTACCCACAGGGACAAGTAAAAATGTCTTTTGTAATAAGACAAAAAGTGAGCTTTTAGTCCACAGTGATGAGACGTATGTTTGGGGGATTCAAGGTGAGACTTTTAATGAAGGACGGCTGCCTCCATGTCCGACAACTAATCTAATCAACAGGCTGCTGAAACCCGGCGCAGTTCGATTTTACAAAACATCCATCACACATGTTGTGAAATATTTAAAACTGGTGTAAATGAAGCTCCCAATCATACAATAAAATAAAGTTGTTTTTTTGCATAAATATTGATTTTTAAAAGCAATCTGCAGTTTAAAATTGAATATCAAGATGAGTAATTTTGAAATTAATACATTTATGGTGAGTGATTGTTCAGCTATATAAGTAGAATATAACTATGTATATACTAATTATCAGGATGCTAGCTTGTTCTAGCTTTAAACAGTGGTACAGCCAACGTGACAAGTGATTCGGGTTTTGGCATTAATCTTCAACCTGCAAGCCATGAACATGAGAGATGTGCAGCACGAACGGTTTGACAGAAGTGCAATTATCTCTGATTACCTTCCTAAAATAATCAGACAAGCTCCATGTTGTCTGTGACCGAGCTGAACTCAAATAGTGTCATTGTCGCGGAACAGCGCCAGGTAATGATTGTGATTTGGTGGGAGTCAGGGTGTTGAGAGTTTGAACGTTGTTTATGCCAGAGGGGGGGAAAAATAACCCCTAATGTGTTCCCTTTCTGAAACGATGAAGGCTGAAAAAACTGTTTCTATGAACTGAGTGCATGATAAATACGTCCAACCAGTCGAAAATGGTAAATATTTTTTTTGTTTGTCCTTTTTTTTTTTTCTATTTTCTATGATTTTTATATGAACAGATAATGTTCTCATCTAACACACTGATGACTTGATTAGTTTACTTAAAGCTTATGATGATATGATAATAACTACCAAAAAATACTGCAGAAAATCAAACTAACCCTTTAGAGTGCGATGAGACTTTACACATCAGCTGAGATGGGGCGTTGACTCTCCAGACCAGAGAGGGCAGTAGAGGGTAGGTCATATCACATCACTTCCTGTTTCGTGTTTTACATGGTGGAATTATTCAAGAGCAGATTCTTGTCAAATTGTTTGTTCTTGCTTATTCAAAATCACCCACATAGATTCCCAGGTTAGTGTACAGTGTTCCCTGTTCATGTTTCTTTTAGCAAACATTCGATGGTTCCATTATAAGAGCATCCAAATTGGTTTTAAATATTTCTACTTTTTTTTTTTTTTTTTTTTTAAGTAACACAATAGTTATTTTCACTAGTAGTTACTTTTCAAATATTGTAACCCAGTTACCAACTCAGTGTTGGTAGCTACTGTTTATATTCAGATATTGTCAGATACCTCATGTTAAACTGCAGTTGCCACTAAATAAATACATCTTGTATTAACTTGTCATGTATTTTTCAGTGACGTTGTAGTTGCTGTCCAGGCTGTTTGTTGCTACGGTTTCTGTAGGTGTAGAGGCAGACGTCTTGGGCGTCTATTTGAATTCTATGTTTCTCTCCTCCACTCTTCTCCTTCTTTAAACATTTCCCCCCATCGTTGTCCCTTCCTTTTTCGTCTCCATTACCTTTGAAACAAACCCAAAGCAATTTCTACTAAAGTTGAAAGTGCAAGAGTTACATAACCGTCTTCTTCTTTATGATCTTCTGACTGCCTCTCTGTCTCTCTCAGTTCTCACACCTTAAAAAGAAATGTACTCTGAAAGAACCAGGCAGTAACAAGCAAAAATCTCGCAGCAGAGAACTGCTCTGATCAAAGCTATTTACTGCGGCTCGGATGGAAGAAAACAGCCCACAGAACCTTTCCATCATCAAAAACACACGCAGTTCCATCTCGTCCTCTGGAAGAGCATGTGCTGGGGCAGGGCAGAAGAGCATACATGAACACACAAAGCATCATTTTAGATGAATTGTAATCTGTTTAATAATGTTTTAGCTAGCTTTGATTCATGTACTTGAATTGCTGCCTCCCCTTGAGGACTGCCGTTGCCATGTGGGATCTCTTCATCACAGAACCAGTCTAATCTTTGTCGACCCATTGTTCATTGTGTTGTAGCTGTATGGCCTCTGAGCTCCGAGGTTTAGCATGTGGTCAAACATGGAAGCTTGAAAATCTTCTTTCCAGCAACATCCAGACTTACAGAATTATCCACACTGGCTGCCACAACTTTTTCTTTCCCTCCACCCTCCTCCAGGATGTCCTCAGTCTGCGCTCTACAAACTGTCCCTGTGTTGGGGATTCATTGACTGCTTTGGTCTTGCAGGAGTTTTTCCTTACGTTGACCTTCACCTGACTTGGTTGAGAAGAGCCTGGAAATTCTGCTTGATTCAAATCTCACTTCACGGCTCCATCTGGGCTTTCTCCCATTCACTGGGATTCCTCCGGTAGAATTTGACGTTGATTTTCTGCTCTGTTTTAGAGTCGTAATCTGCCTGTAGATTTAGCAACGGTAGCGGAGGAAGAGAAGGAAGCCGCTCAGTCCGTGTTAGGCACGTTTCCAAATACTGAATTAACACCAGCAGTCGCCTCGTTTGGCTAGGTACTTCTCTCTTCGCAGTGGAGGATGATTGTTTACAGCGCAGGCAATTACCAGTAAGCTTCTTAGCGTCGAACTGGTGCATTACATACAGTACAGACCAAAAGTTTGGACACACCTTTTAATTCAATGAGTTTCCTTTATTTTCATGACTATTGACATTGTAGATTCACACTGAAGGCATCAAAACTATGAATAACACATGTGGAAATATGCACTAAACAAAAAAGTGTAAAACAACTGAAAATACCCCTTATATTCTAGTTTCTTCAAAGTAGCAACTGTTTGCTGTGATTACTGCTTTGCACACACTCTGCATTTTCTTGATGAGCTTCAAGAGGTAGTCACCTGAAATGGTTTTCACTTCATGGGTGTGTCCTGTCAGGTTAATAAGTGGGATTTCTTGCCTTATAAGTAGTCATGAAAATAAAGAAAACCCATTGAATTAGAAAGGTGTGTCCAAACTTTTGGTCTGTACTGTATGTACCGGACAAACATTAGCGATTGGGTAAAGTTTAAAACTTCAGTAGAGTTCACATCTCCCGGAAGCAATGGTTTCTTACCAGCTGAGACACCGGACTCTCTGGACGAATCGAAGTGTAGATCAAGTGGCTGCTTTTTTACCAGGCTAAGTCAAGAGGGAAACTTTTCCATCCATGAGCTATGATGGCAGACTTTGTGACAAATTGCTGTTTTTCAACTCCTTTACAAGCAGGAATCCAGTGGTTTGGAGATTGTCTTTTGACCTGAAAGTCTTTGTCATCTCCCTACAGCAAATATGTCTTAAGAATAAATAAAACAGAACGGCACTGGTTAAAAATACAACATTTTGACAATTCTGACTAAATAAGCTAAGCAATATCATATGCAGCAAATTGTCCTACCAAACATTCAGGGGCTCCTAGCATGACAAACCTTTCACAAATCCAGTTACTGCTCAGTGACATTCATTTATTTTCGCCTCTGTCACTTTACTCATCGCTGATGAAAGAGGGAGCTACAGGTGTGCAAGAGCCAGCCTCACTCTGGCAGTCCTCCTCTGCTAAATGTTAACAAGAGGTGACCTGGAGGAGTTTAGTGTTTCCTGGGACAGAGTGATGATGCAAGTTCCCCTTGAAGAGTCACTACAGTGGCTAAGCAGCATATCATAGACTTTACATTCCTGGAAATGAATTACATGCTGTGTGGTCAAATGTTTGAGAATGTTAGAGATAATTTCCTGGAGCGCTTCTTTGATGAATTCTGAAACAAAATACAGAGCACTTTTTTGTCATGTTTTATTTTTTTCGGAAGCTTAAAATGATTTAGCCTGGCCATCGCCGGCCTACGCAAATCCACTTGATCCTCATCTCCCTTCAACGGATCGTCTGGGATGTCTCCCATTTGATCTTGATTTCTCTGATAAAGTTTCAACCGGGCCGATCAGCAAACAGAAGCAGGAGTTGTGAACAGTGATGTCGATTTTCTGAGCTGTTTCAGAATTGTAGTCTGCTTAGGGTAGACTAGAGCAGCAGAGGAAATTAATGAAACAGTTCAGTTCTAGTTGGCCACACTTCCAAATATTGCACAATTAAACTCAGAGCAAGAGAAATGTTCAAGACAGTGATGCCCAAAGTCGGTCCTGGAGGGCCGGCGTCCTGCATGGTTTAGCTCTCTCCCTGGTGTTTTCGACATGTCAGTGTTCATCTTAGGCCTCTAATGAGCCATCATTTGATCCAGGTTAGTTAAACCAGAGAGAGAACTAAAAGATGCAGGATGCCGGCCCTCCAGGACCGACTTTGGGCACCACTGGTTTAAGACACATTATTGCTGGCAAAGACGTAATTCGACTCAGGTCTTGTCTCTTTGCAGTAGGGGATGGTTGTTCACAGTGCAGGAAATTTCCAATAAGCATGGCGTCAAACTTTTGCATTACACAAAAGTTAGCGACTGGGTAAAACCAAAGCCAAATCATTTTAAACTTAAAGGAGAGTTCTCGTTTCTCATTAGCCGACCCTCTGTATGGAGCCAGGCGTGCACTGCAGTCATAAAAGCCTGAAAGAAAGAAAACCCACAAACAACAAAACTGCAACTAAAAAATGAACAAAATGCTGCAACCACAGGAAATAGAAGCAAATGAGAAAATGCTCAAAACAGCTGCAAATATGAAAAGTTGCCAACTTACTCCACAAACTGGAATTCCTCCAGACCTCTAGGACTGTCAGGATCTGTGTTTTTCTGTGTTTATTTAGAGTTTTCTGTGTCCTTAGTCTCTTCGTTGTCCTGTCCTCCCCTTGATTGTTCCCAGGTGTGTCTCGTTTCTGTGATTACCCTCCCGTGTATTTAACTCCACCTGTGTTCCTTGTTCCTCGTCGGGTCCTCGTCATTGTCGTCGTCAATGTTAGCTTCAGTGTCGTCAGTGTTTCCTCGTGCCTGCTGTTCGTTGTTTGGACAAGTTATTTTCATTAAATCATCATATTTTTCATCATTCCTGGGTCCGCTGCCTCTGCCTCACCACCTCCTCACACCGCTTCATGACAGAAGGACCCGACCATACCGATCGGTGAGGCTGCTAACATGGACCCAGCATTCAGGAGGTTACCTCCTAAAGGGCAGAGCGGCCCGAGGCGGAGGTCCGGCAGGGAGGACAGGGAGCTGGCTGAAGCCCTCGCCGACCTGCAGCGGGAGCTATTCCGGGGGACAAGACTGGTGTTGGCACCCCCCGGATATGGCCCCCGTCGATACCTCCGTCCGGGAAGCCAGCGACCTGAGCCGCCGGTGGAGCCGGCCCCTCGTCGCTTTCCGGAGCCGCCACCTCCGCTGCCCGCTCGGAGACAGCGACGTGAGCCGCCGGCAGACCCGGTCCCTCGTCGCTTTCCGGAGCCGCCACCTCCACGGTCAGCCCGGAGACAGCGACGTGAGCCGCCGGTGGACCCGGCCCCTCGTCGCCTTCCGGATCCGTCACCTCCGCTGCCATATCGGAGACAGCGACGTGAGCCGCCGGTGCACCCGGCCCCTCGTCGCTTTCCGGAGCCGCCACCTCCGCTGCCCGCTCGGAGACAACGACGTGAGCCGCCGGTGCACCCGGCCCCTCGTCGCTTTCCGGACCCGCAGCCGTTTCCCAGGCTTCGCTCCGGCTCACCTCCGCAGCCGTTTCCAAGGCTTCGCTGCGGCTCGCCCCCGCGGCCGGTTCCAAGGCTTCGCTGCGGCTCGCCCCCGCGGCCGGTTCCAAGGCTTCGCTGCGGCTCGCCTCCGCGGCCGGTTCCAAGGCTTCGCTGCGGCTCGCCTCCGCGGCCGGTTCCAAGGCTTCGCTGCGGCTCGCCTCCGCGGCCGATTCCAAGGCTTCGCTGCGGCTCGCCTCCGCGGCCGGTTCCAAGGCTTCGCTCCGGCGCACCCGAGGCCGAGTCAGCCGGCGTTCCAGCCGGCGCACCCGAGGCCGAATCAGCCGGCGTTCCAGCCGGCGCACCCGAGGCCGAATCAGCCGGCGTTCCAGCCGGCGCACCCGAGGCCGAATCAGCCGGCGTTCCAGCCGGCGCACCCGAGGCCGAATCAGCCGGCGTTCCAGCCGGCGCACCCGAGGCCGAATCAGCCGGCGTTCCAGCCGGCGTTCCTTCCGAGACTCCCAGTGTTCCTTCCGAGACTCCCAGTGTTCCTTCCGAGACCCAGACCCCCAGCGCTCCGACTCAGACTCCCTGTGTTCCTCCAGAGACTCCCTGTGTTCCTACCGAGACCCAGACCCTCTACGTTCCTTCCGAGACCCCGACTCCCGAGACCCTCTACGTTCCTTCCGAGACCCCGACTCCCGAGACCCTCTACGTTCCCTCCGAGACCCCGACTCCCGAGACCCTCTGCGTTCCTCCTGAGACCCTGACCTCCTGCGTTCCTCCTGAGACCCTGACCTCCTGCGTTCCTCCTGAGACCCTGACCTCCAGCGTTCCTCCTGAGACCCTGACCTCCAGCGTTCCTCCTGAGACCCTGACCTCCTGCGTTCCTCCTGAGACCCTGACCTCCTGCGTTCCACCCGAGACCCTGACCTCCTGCGTTCCACCCGAGACCCTGACCTCCAGCGTTCCACCTGAGACCGAGACTCCCTGCGTTCCACCCGAGACCGAGACTCCCTGCGTTCCACCCGAGACCGAGACCCCCAGCGTTCCGACCGAGACCCCCTGTGCTCCACCAGAGACCCTGCCTCGGGGGGCTCGTCGTCGCCGTCTGTGGGCGGCCCCCGGGACTCATCGCCACCTCCAGCGCCGCGGACGGCCGCCGGACCGCCTCCGTGGTTCCCGCCTCCAGCGCCGCGGACGGCCGCCGGACCGCCTCCGCGGTTCCCGCCTCCAGCGCCGCGGACGGCCGCCGGACCACCTCCGTGGTTCCCGCCTCCTTTGCCTCCGCCCACCCTGTGGGTAGTTTTTTGTTTCTTTTTGGACTCTTGGCCCTTCCCGTGTTTCCGCCCGCAATGGTGGGTTGTTTTTTGTTATTTTGGACTCTGGCCCGCCGTCCAGCGCCCCTCCGCCCACCCTTGTTGTGTTTTTGTTTTTTGGGCGTCTAGTAGCCGCCCTTGAGGGGGGGGTACTGTCAGGATCTGTGTTTTTCTGTGTTTATTTAGAGTTTTCTGTGTCCTTAGTCTCTTCGTTGTCCTGTCCTCCCCTTGATTGTTCCCAGGTGTGTCTCGTTTCTGTGATTACCCTCCCGTGTATTTAACTCCACCTGTGTTCCTTGTTCCTCGTCGGGTCCTCGTCATTGTCGTCGTCAATGTTAGCTTCAGTGTCGTCAGTGTTTCCTCGTGCCTGCTGTTCGTTGTTTGGACAAGTTATTTTCATTAAATCATCATATTTTTCATCATTCCTGGGTCCGCTGCCTCTGCCTCACCACCTCCTCACACCGCTTCATGACAAGGACGAGTCTGGAGTAAATATTATTGAACGCCACGTAAATATCCTGATGGTCAATAGCATTGTAAAAGACTGCATGTTTAAAAAACACGTGAAGGTGAACGCACCTTTATTATTTCCTCCAGTTTTCTTCTTGATGTTCCGTCTTGTCTGTAAAGATGAGATGAAATCTTCACTGAGATTTTGGTCCAATTAGACTTGTTGGTCAACTCCCCCTAGTGGTGTGGAGGACCTCTGTTTTGTAGAGCTAGTTTGCATTTGATTGCTTTGCAGTTTGAATCATTCATATGTTTGCAGCTCATTTTGCCTTTTGCTATGCCTGATATCAGAGCTCCGGCTTTGTGATTGGTTGTGATATTGTTTCCACTGCTCATGCAAACAAAGGCGGTTCATCTAGAAATAAATAACTTATATTTTACCAGATCCATTAGCCAGATGCCAGAACCCTGTTATGATAAAGTCACAAAAATAAATCTGGCAGGTAGCGCAGAAAAACGGTTCAGCAGAAAACTTTGGAAGAGTTCTGGGAATCGATTAATTAACGTAGAAATAAAGAGAAGTCAGCCTGAAGAAACGGCCCTGGAGGGTTGAGTTCACTTCTAATTTGATCAGAAATGAACTGGCTGGAAAAATCATCCCGGCCTCAGGAGACTCTCTGCTTTGTTGAAGTAAGCACCACATTTATTATGTTTAGTTGTACCGCCCCGCACAGACAGCTTCCAGACAATCACTGTGCACGGAAACTATTGAGGTTTCTAGTGTGAGAATGTTTTCTGTTGTCGGTTGACAGTCGATTACTTGGCGGTCCGTCTCTTACGTCCGTGAAGTTTCTGTCTGATAACCTCAGTGTTTCAGTTTGTCACAGAAACAAAGTGTTTTCAGATGAGAACAGATGTGTGCAAATTGGAGTGTATTCTAATCCACTGCAGACCTTCTGAGCGACGTTTGTTCTTCTCTGCGAAAGTTGAAGGGTTTGGATGTTGTTGTGGATGATGCCTCAGCAGTGGGACTCATTCGTGGATAAAAGGACATAGAGGGAATCAAACAGCTAAAGAGAGAGAGAGTGCAGAAACAAACTGAAGGACATAATTATGAGTTTAGAGAGGGGACAGATTGAGCACATTTCTCTGTTCGTCAACAAGCGTGCAGCCAGAAGGGTGGATGGCATTAGATTCCTCCAACTACAGATCTCTGATGACCTCGTCTGGCTGAAACGGCTCTTCAATTGTTAAAAAGGCCCAGCAGAGACTGTTCTGTCTAAGGAAGCTGGAACAAACTTAACTCCCCACCTCCATCATCACAGCTGAGGGAGGGAGTCTACTGACATCTCAGTAAGGTAAGAGAGACGAGCGCGTCCTGCAGGGCGTGGTAAGAGCAGCTGAGAAACAGCCTGGACTGTTCTGTCCTCCATGATCTGTTCCAGAGCTGCTGCAGGAACAGGCCACTGAACATTTCACCCACTCCTCACAACCTCTTCAGAATATTCTGAAATCGCTGTCATGAGCCATAAAACCTATACAGATCGACAGTATGAAAGATAAATAAATCATATTCTGATTGTCAGCAATTTTTCTAAACCAATAAACTGAATTTAAAAGCATCTGTTGGTGACAAAAGTCGTCATTATCATGTTTCTCTTACAAGCAGGAAGTGGGTACCATATATGGATCACGTGTGCTCTGCTAATTTGGCAGGACACAGATAAAAAAAAAAGGCTTTGACTTGACTGATAAAATGATATTTAAGGACACAACTGTTAACTTCACTTTTCATAAATAGTTATAGATGTGATGTGGCTGGCATGTTTTGAGTTTGACACGTGATCTAGAGCCTTATCAGCAGACATTTCAGTCATGCAAACGAGTGATTTTGTGAACGATGACTCATCTAGACGAAGTCAGAACTTTGGTTTTTCTGGAAAACGTTTGCCTCAGAAAGTTATTCCCAAGTTAGAGGAACAGCTCCTGTTTTCCTACACAGTTAAGTCCTCCAGCACATCGACTGGTTTAATAGCTTTGTAATGGAAATGTGTGCATTTATCCAGCTGTTGCTGTTGTTTTACTACCTCATTGTAAGCTTACATCCAAGCAAATGTTAAAGGAAAACACTTTGAACGTTTAGCTTCTGTAACATTATGAAAAGTTAAAAGCTGAATGAAAACGAACAAATTACAATAAAAATCTGCGCAGCGATCATTAGACCAGCAGTTACATGGATTTAACAGTGTTGAGTTGGAAAATTGAATCAGATGATAATTTTCCAAAAGCCCTGCAAGGCAACATTTCTTCATGGGCCAATTTACACACAATAAAACCCATAAAATATTATGATTAGAAAAGCGGGGCCACTTAATACAACAACAGCAGTTCCTCTTGATGACTTCAGACCCCTCCAGCGTAAAGTACCAATTTACGCAAATCATTTTGAGGCTTGGAAGAATCCTCATTGTTGTCACATGAAGTAGAAGGGATAGAATGATTTTTTTTCTTCATGACTTCTTCATGAAGATTTATACTTTTTATCAATTTTAGCTGCCCTCTGAAATTGTGGGGAAAGAAACGGCTTAAATAGACATTCTACGACTGTAAGCTATAAAGTTGCCAAACGAAAAGGTGAAACCACTATTATATTAGGTGAAAAAGTATTTTCACCTAATATGAACGCATTTGGATTTAGGTCTGCACTTTGAATGGGCCGTTACAGGAACCTGACTGGGCCGTTTTAGCAATAAAACCATTCTGTTTTATTTCTGAACGTATGTGCAGGGTTGTCTTCATGCTGGATGGTGAACCTGGCCTTAGTGTTCCTCCCTGTCCCCTCTAAAGGAAACCGTCCCATGGTAACAACTCCAGAGTTATTCTGAGCCACCACGCTGCTTCTCTGAATAATGAATAATATTCTCCTTGTTCTGCTTGTCTGTTTAGGGCTTACATACTAATTGTATTTTTGAATGAGAACTTAAACTATGTTTTTAGGTTCTTAAAGGTTGGATTGTTTCATTTGCCTGTGCACTGGAATAAAACTACCATGAACAGTAGGTTATTGTGACATTATGGTCAGTATTATGTCTTTTACAGGCATATAAACTATATATATATATATATATAGATAGATAGAGTATATCTCCTGCTCTTTCTGAAACGCCGCCTTCAGGAAGTCATCACAACATGGCTCCTCTTTTTTTTTTTTTTTTTTTCTCTGAAGAGTTTTTGCGGCGCTAGTGGCTCGTATTTTTTCGACAGTAGGCAGACAGGAAGGAGGGTGAGGAGAAGACATGCAGCAAAGGTC